>NW_026047169.1:3757845-4060431 GCF_023864275.1 Schistocerca cancellata | reverse complement strand
CATCGTCCTCCAGCCGAGTTGACTCCATGGGTCTATTGCTGCCTCGGGCACCTTATGGCCGTTCTGCTGTGAATCTAGATTATCGAATGGGACGAAAAACTGATAGTGAATTGTAACGTTCAGGGCCACCTAATGACGATGGATCACTCAAATTGCGTCCCGATTCAATACATCGTCCCCAGCCGACTTGTCTCCATGGGTCTATTGCTGCCTCGGGCACCTTATGACCGTTCTGCTGTGAGTCTAGATTATCGAATGGGACGAAAAACTGATAGTGAATTGTAACGTTCAGGGCCACCTAATGACGATGGACCACGCAAATTGCGTCCTGATTCAATACATCGTCCCCAGCCGACTTGTCTCCATGGGTCTATTGCTGCCTCGGGCACCTTATGGCCGTTCTGCTGTGAGTCTAGATTATCGAATGGGACGAAAAACTGATAGTGAATTGTAACGTTCAGGGCCACCTAATGACGATGGACCACGCAAATTGCGTCCTGATTCAATACATCGTCCTCCAGCAGACTTGACTTCATGGGTCTATTGCTGCCTCGGGCACCTTATGGCCGTTCTGCTGTGAGTCAAAGATTTTCGAATCGGACGAAAAACTGATAGTGAATTGCAACTTTCAGGGCCACCTAATGACGATGGATCACTCAAATTGCGTCCCGATTCAATACATCGTCCTCCAGCAGACTTGTCTCCATGGGTCGATTGCTGCCTCGGGCACCATATGGCCGTTCTGCTGTGAGTCAAAGATTTTCGAATCGGACGAAAAACTGATAGTGATTTGTAACATTCAGGGCCACCTAATGACGATGGACCACACAAATTGCGTCCCGAATCAGTACATCGTCCACTAGCCGACTTGACTCCATGGGACTATTGCTGCCTCGGGCACCTTATGGCCGTTCTGCTGTGAGTCTAGATTATCGTATGGGATGAAAAATTGACAGTGAATTGTAACGTTCAGGGGCACCTAATGACGATGGATCACTCAAATTGCGTCCCGATTCAATACATCGTCCTCCAGCAGTCTTGTCTCCACGGGTCTATTGCTGCCTCGGGCACCTTATGGCAGGCCTGCTGTGACTCAAAGATTTTCGAATCGGACGAAAAACTGATAGTGAATTGTAACGTTCAGGGCCTCCTAATGACGATGGATCACTCAAATTGCGTCCCGATTCAATACATCGTCCTCCAGCCGACTTGACTCCATGGGTCTATTGCTGCCTCGGGCACCTTATGGCCGTTCTGCTGTGAGTCTAGATTATCGAATGGTACGAAAAACTGATAGTGAATTGTAACGTTCAGGGCCTCCTAATGACGATGGATCACTCAAATTGCGTCCCGATTCAATACATCGTCCTCCAGCAGGCTTGTCTCCATGGGTCGGTTGCTGCCTCGGGCACCTAATGGCCGTCCTGCTGTGAGTCAAAGATTTTCGAATCGGACGAAAAACTGATAGTGAATTGTAACATTCAGGGCCACCTAATGACGATGGACCACGCAAATTGCGTCCCGATTCAATACATCGTCCTCCAGCCGAGTTGACTCCATGGGTCTATTGCTGCCTCGGGCACCTTATGGCCGTTGTGCTGTGAATCTAGATGATCGAATGGGACGAAAAACTGATAGTGAATTGTAACGTTCAGGGCCACCTAATGACGATGGATCACTCAAATTGCGTCCCGATTCAATACATCGTCCCCAGCCGACTTGACTCCATGGGACTATTGTTGCCTCGGGCACCTTATGGCCGTTCTGCTGTGAGTCTAGATTATCGAATGAGACGAAATACTGATAGTGAATTGTAACGTTCAGGGCCTCCTAATGACGATGGATCACTCAAATTGCGTCCCGATTCAATACATCGTCCTCCAGCCGACTTGACTCCATGGGTCTATTGCTGCCTCGGGCACCTTATGGCCGTTCTGCTGTGAGTCTAGATTATCGAATGGGACGAAAAACTGATAGTGAATTGTAACGTTCAGGGCCTCCTAATGACGATGGATCACTCAAATTGCGTCCCGATTCAATACATCGTCCTCCAGCAGACTTGTCTCCATGGGTCGATTGCTGCCTCGGGCACCTAATGGCCGTTCTGCTGTGAGTCAAAGATTTTCGAATCGGACGAAAAACTGATAGTGAATTGTAACATTCAGGGCCACCTAATGACGATGGACCACGCAAATTGCGTCCCGATTCAATACATCGTCCTTTAGCCGAGTTGACTCCATGGGTCTATTGCTGCCTCGGGCACCTTATGGCCGTTCTCCTGTGATTCTAGATTTTCGAATGGGACGAAAAACTGATAGTGAATTGTAACGTTCAGGGCCACCTAATGACGATGGATCACTCAAATTGCGTCCCGATTCAATACATCGTCCCCAGCCGACTTGTCTCCATGGGTCTATTGCTGCCTCGGGCACCTTATGGCCGTTCTGCTGTGAGTCTAGATTATCGAATGGGACGAAAAACTGATAGTGAATTGTAACGTTCAGGGCCACCTAATGACGATGGACCACGCAAATTGCGTCCTGATTCAATACATCGTCCTCCAGCAGACTTGACTTCATGGGTCTATTGCTGCCTCGGACACCTTATGGCCGTTCTGCTGTGAGTCAAAGATTTTCGAATCGGACGAAAAACTGATAGTGAATTGCAACTTTCAGGGCCACCTAATGACGATGGATCACTCAAATTGCGTCCCGATTCAATACATCGTCCTCCAGCAGACTTGTCTCCATGGGTCGATTGCTGCCTCGGGCAGCTTATGGCCGTTCTGCTGTGAGTCAAAGATTTTCGAATCGGACGAAAAACTGATAGTGATTTGTAACATTCAGGGCCACCTAATGACGATGGACCACACAAATTGCGTCCCGAATCAGTACATCGTCCACTAGCCGACTTGACTCCATGGGACTATTGCTGCCTCGGGCACCTTATGGCCGTTCTGCTGTGAGTCTAGATTATCGAATGGGATGAAAAATTGACAGTGAATTGTAACGTTCAGGGGCACCTAATGACGATGGATCACTCAAATTGCGTCCCGATTCAATACATCGTCCTCCAGCAGTCTTGTCTCCACGGGTCTATTGCTGCCTCGGGCACCTTATGGCAGGCCTGCTGTGACTCAAAGATTTTCGAATCGGACGAAAAACTGATAGTGAATTGTAACGTTCAGGGCCTCCTAATGACGATGGATCACTCAAATTGCGTCCCGATTCAATACATCGTCCTCCAGCCGACTTGACTCCATGGGTCTATTGCTGCCTCGGGCACCTTATGGCCGTTCTGCTGTGAATCTAGATGATCGAATGGGACGAAAAACTGATAGTGAATTGTAACGTTCAGGGCCACCTAATGACGATGGATCACTCAAATTGCGTCCCGATTCAATACATCGTCCCCAGCAGACTTGACTCCATGGGACTATTGTTGCCTCGGGCACCTTATGGCCGTTCTGCTGTGAGTCTAGATTATCGAATGGGACGAAATACTGATAGTGAATTGTAACGTTCAAGGCCTCCTAATGACGATGGATCACTCAAATTGCGTCCCGATTCAATACATCGTCCTCCAGCCGACTTGACTCCATGGGTCTATTGCTGCCTCGGGCACCTTATGGCCGTTCTGCTGTGAGTCTAGATTATCGAATGGGACGAAAAACTGATAATGAATTGTAACGTTCAGGGCCTCCTAATGACGATGGATCACTCAAATTGCGTCCCGATTCAATACATCGTCCTCCAGCAGACTTGTCTCCATGGGTCGATTGCTGCCTCGGGCACCTAATGGCCGTTCTGCTGTGAGTCAAAGATTTTCGAATCGGACGAAAAACTGATAGTGAATTGTAACATTCAGGGCCACCTAATGACGATGGACCACGCAAATTGCGTCCTGATTCAATACATCGTCCTCCAGCAGAATTGACTTCATGGGTCTATTGCTGCCTCGGGCACCTTATGGCCGTTCTGCTGTGAGTCAAAGATTTTACAATCGGACGAAAAACTGATAGTGAATTGTAACGTTCAGGCCCACCTAATGACGATGGATAACTCAAATTGCGTCCCGATTCAATACATCGTCCTCCAGCCGACTTGACTCCATGGGTCGATTGCTGCCTCGGGCACCTAATGGCCGTTCTGCTGTGAGTCAAAGATTTTCGAATCGGACGGAAAACTGATAGTGAATTGTAACGTTCAGGGCCACCTAATGACGATGAATCACTCAAATTGCGTCCCGATTCAATACATCGTCCTCCAGCAGACTTGTCTCCATGGGTCTATTGCTGCCTCGGGCACCTTATGGCAGGCCTGCTGAGACTCAAAGATTTTCGAATCGGACGAAAAACTGATAGTGAATTGTAACGTTCAGGGCCTCCTAATGACGATGGATCACTCAAATTGCGTCCCGATTCAATACATCGTCCTCCAGCAGACTTGTCTCCATGGGTCTATTGCTGCCTCGGGCACCTAATGGCCGTCCTGCTGTGAGTCAAAGATTTTCGAATCGGACGAAAAACTGATAGTGAATTGTAACATTCAGGGCCACCTAATGACGATGGACCACGCAAATTGCGTCCTGATTCAATACATCGTCCTCCAGCAGAATTGACGTCATGGGTCTATTGCTGCCTCGGGCACCTTATGGCCGTTATGCTGTGAATCTAGATGATCGAATGGGACGAAAAACTGATAGTGAATTGTAACGTTCAGGGCCACCTAATGACGATGGACCACGCAAATTGCGTCCTGATTCAATACATCATCCTCCAGCCGACTTGACTCCATGGGTCTATTGCTGCCTCGGGCACCTTATGGCCGTTCTGCTGTGAGTCTAGATTATCGAATGGGACGAAAAACTGATAGTGAATTGTAACGTTCAGGGCCTCCTAATGACGATGGATCACTCAAATTGCGTCCCGATTCAATACATCGTCCTCCAGCAGACTTGTCTCCATGGGTCGATTGCTGCCTCGGGCACCTAATGGCCGTTCTGCTGTGAGTCAAAGATTTTCGAATCGGACGAAAAACTGATAGTGAATTGTAACATTCAGGGCCACCTAATGACGATGGACCACGCAAATTGCGTCCCGATTCAATACATCGTCCTTTAGCCGAGTTGACTCCATGGGTCTATTGCTGCCTCGGGCACCTTATGGCCGTTCTGCTGTGAATCTAGATTTTCGAATGGGACGAAAAACTGATAGTGAATTGTAACGTTCAGGGCCACCTAATGACGATGGATCACTCAAATTGCGTCCCGATTCAATACATCGTCCCCAGCCGACTTGTCTCCATGGGTCTATTGCTGCCTCGGGCACCTTATGGCCGTTCTGCTGTGAGTCTAGATTATCGAATGGGACGAAAAACTGATAGTGAATTGTAACGTTCAGGGCCACCTAATGACGATGGATCACTCTAATTGCGTCCCGATTCAATACATCGTCCCCAGCCGACTTGTCTCCATGGGTCTATTGCTGCCTCGGGCACCTTATGGCCGTTCTGCTGTGAGTCTAGATTATCGAATGGGACGAAAAACTGATAGTGAATTGTAACGTTCAGGGCCACCTAATGACGATGGATCACTCAAATTGCGTCCTGATTCAATACATCTTCCTCCAGCAGACTTGACTTCATGGGTCTATTACTGCCTCGGGACCTTATGGCCGTTCTGCTGTGAGTCAAAGATTTTCGAATCGGACGGAAAACTGATAGTGAATTGTAACGTTCAGGGCCACCTAATGACGATGAATCACTCAAATTGCGTCCCGATTCAATACATCGTCCTCCAGCAGACTTGTCTCCATGGGTCTATTGCTGCCTCGGGCACCTTATGGCAGGCCTGCTGAGACTCAAAGATTTTCGAATCGGACGAAAAACTGATAGTGAATTGTAACGTTCAGGGCCTCCTAATGACGATGGATCACTCAAATTGCGTCCCGATTCAATACATCGTCCTCCAGCAGACTTGTCTCCATGGGTCTATTGCTGCCTCGGGCACCTAATGGCCGTCCTGCTGTGAGTCAAAGATTTTCGAATCGGACGAAAAACTGATAGTGAATTGTAACATTCAGGGCCACCTAATGACGATGGACCACGCAAATTGCGTCCTGATTCAATACATCGTCCTCCAGCAGAATTGACGTCATGGGTCTATTGCTGCCTCGGGCACCTTATGGCCGTTATGCTGTGAATCTAGATGATCGAATGGGACGAAAAACTGATAGTGAATTGTAACGTTCAGGGCCACCTAATGACGATGGACCACGCAAATTGCGTCCTGATTCAATACATCATCCTCCAGCCGACTTGACTCCATGGGTCTATTGCTGCCTCGGGCACCTTATGGCCGTTCTGCTGTGAGTCTAGATTATCGAATGGGACGAAAAACTGATAGTGAATTGTAACGTTCAGGGCCTCCTAATGACGATGGATCACTCAAATTGCGTCCCGATTCAATACATCGTCCTCCAGCAGACTTGTCTCCATGGGTCGATTGCTGCCTCGGGCACCTAATGGCCGTTCTGCTGTGAGTCAAAGATTTTCGAATCGGACGAAAAACTGATAGTGAATTGTAACATTCAGGGCTACCTAATGACGATGGACCACGCAAATTGCGTCCCGATTCAATACATCGTCCTTTAGCCGAGTTGACTCCATGGGTCTATTGCTGCCTCGGGCACCTTATGGCCGTTCTGCTGTGAATCTAGATTTTCGAATGGGACGAAAAACTGATAGTGAATTGTAACGTTCAGGGCCACCTAATGACGATGGATCACTCAAATTGCGTCCCGATTCAATACATCGTCCCCAGCCGACTTGTCTCCATGGGTCTATTGCTGCCTCGGGCACCTTATGGCCGTTCTGCTGTGAGTCTAGATTATCGAATGGGACGAAAAACTGATAGTGAATTGTAACGTTCAGGGCCACCTAATGACGATGGACCACGCAAATTGCGTCCTGATTCAATACATCGTCCTCCAGCAGACTTGACTTCATGGGTCAATTGCTGCCTCGGACACCTTATGGCCGTTCTGCTGTGAGTCAAAGATTTTCGAATCGGACGAAAAACTGATAGTGAATTGCAACTTTCAGGGCCACCTAATGACGATGGATCACTCAAATTGCGTCCCGATTCAATACATCGTCCTCCAGCAGACTTGTCTCCATGGGTCGATTGCTGCCTCGGGCAGCTTATGGCCGTTCTGCTGTGAGTCAAAGATTTTCGAATCGGACGAAAAACTGATAGTGATTTGTAACATTCAGGGCCACCTAATGACGATGGACCACACAAATTGCGTCCCGAATCAGTACATCGTCCACTAGCCGACTTGACTCCATGGGACAATTGCTGCCTCGGGCACCTTATGGCCGTTCTGCTGTGAGTCTAGATTATCGAATGGGATGAAAAATTGACAGTGAATTGTAACGTTCAGGGGCACCTAATGACGATGGATCACTCAAATTGCGTCCCGATTCAATACATCGTCCTCCAGCAGTCTTGTCTCCACGGGTCTATTGCTGCCTCGGGCACTCAAAGATTTTCGAATCGGACGAAAAACTGATAGTGAATTGTAACGTTCAGGGCCTCCTAATGACGATGGATCACTCAAATTGCGTCCCGATTCAATACATCGTCCTCCAGCCGACTTGACTCCATGGGTCTATTGCTGCCTCGGGCACCTTATGGCCGTTCTGCTGTGAGTCTAGATTATCGAATGGGACGAAAAACTGATAGTGAATTGTAACGTTCAGGGCCTCCTAATGACGATGGATCACTCAAATTGCGTCCCGATTCAATACATCGTCCTCCAGCAGGCTTGTCTCCATGGGTCGATTGCTGCCTCGGGCACCTAATGGCCGTCCTGCTGTGAGTCAAAGATTTTCGAATCGGACGAAAAACTGATAGTGAATTGTAACATTCAGGGCCACCTAATGACGATGGCCCACGCAAATTGTGTCCCGATTCAATACATTGTCCTCCAGCCGAGTTGACTCCATGGGTCTATTGCTGCCTCGGGCACCTTATGGCCGTTCTGCTGTGAATCTAGATGATCGAATGGGACGAAAAACTGATAGTGAATTGTAACGTTCAGGGCCACCTAATGACGATGGATCACTCAAATTGCGTCCCGATTCAATACATCGTCCCCAGCAGACTTGACTCCATGGGACTATTGTTGCCTCGGGCACCTTATGGCCGTTCTGCTGTGAGTCTAGATTATCGAATGAGACGAAATACTGATAGTGAATTGTAACGTTCAAGGCCTCCTAATGACGATGGATCACTCAAATTGCGTCCCGATTCAATACATCGTCCTCCAGCCGACTTGACTCCATGGGTCTATTGCTGCCTAGGGCACCTTATGGCCGTTCTGCTGTGAGTCTAGATTATCGAATGGGACGAAAAACTGATAGTGAATTGTAACGTTCAGGGCCTCCTAATGACGATGGATCACTCAAATTGCGTCCCGATTCAATACATCGTCCTCCAGCAGACTTGTCTCCATGGGTCGATTGCTGCCTCGGGCACCTTATGGCCGTTCTGCTGTGAGTCTAGATTATCGAATGGGACGAAAAACTGATAGTGAATTGTAACGTTCAGGGCCACCTAATGACGATGGATCACTCAAATTGCGTCCTGATTCAATACATCTTCCTCCAGCAGACTTGACTTCATGGGTCTATTACTGCCTCGGGACCTTATGGCCGTTCTGCTGTGAGTCAAAGATTTTCGAATCGGACGGAAAACTGATAGTGAATTGTAACGTTCAGGGCCACCTAATGACGATGAATCACTCAAATTGCGTCCCGATTCAATACATCGTCCTCCAGCAGACTTGTCTCCATGGGTCTATTGCTGCCTCGGGCACCTTATGGCAGGCCTGCTGAGACTCAAAGATTTTCGAATCGGACGAAAAACTGATAGTGAATTGTAACGTTCAGGGCCTCCTAATGACGATGGATCACTCAAATTGCGTCCCGATTCAATACATCGTCCTCCAGCCGACTTGACTCCATGGGTCTATTGCTGCCTCGGGCATCTTATGGCCGTTCTGCTGTGAGTCTAGATTATCGAATGGGACGAAAAACTGATAGTGAATTGTAACGATCAGGCCCTCCTAATGACGATGGATCACTCAAATTGCGTCCCGATTCAATACATGGTCCTCCAGCAGACTTGTCTCCATGGGTCTATTGCTGCCTCGGGCACCTAATGGCCGTCCTGCTGTGAGTCAAAGATTTTCGAATCGGACGAAAAACTGATAGTGAATTGTAACATTCAGGGCCACCTAATGACGATGGACCACGCAAATTGCGTCCCGATTCAATACATCGTCATCCAGCCGAGTTGACTCCATGGGTCTATTGCTGCCTCGGGCACCTTATGGCCGTTCTGCTGTGAGTCTAGATTATCGAATGGGACGAAATACTGATAGTGAATTGTATCGTTCAGGGCCTCCTAATGACGATGGATCACTCAAATTGCGTCCCGATTCAATACATCGTCCTCCAGCCGACTTGACTCCATGGGTCTATTGCTGCCTCGGGCACCTTATGGCCGTTCTGCTGTGAGTCTAGATTATCGAATGGGACGAAATACTGATAGTGAATTGTATCGTTCAGGGCCTCCTAATGACGATGGATCACTCAAATTGCGTCCCGATTCAATACATCGTCCTCCAGCCGACTTGACTCCATGGGTCTATTGCTGCCTCGGGCACCTTATGGCCGTTCTGCTGTGAGTCTAGATTATCGAATGGGACGAAAAACTGATAGTGAATTGTAACGTTCAGGGCCTCCTAATGACGATGGATCACTCAAATTGCGTCCCGATTCAATACATCGTCCTCCAGCAGACTTGTCTCCATGGGTCGATTGCTGCCTCGGGCACCTAATGGCCGGTCTGCTGTGAGTCAAAGATTTTCGAATCGGACGAAAAACTGATAGTGAATTGTAACATTCAGGGCCACCTAATGACGATGGACCACGCAAATTGCGTCCCGATTCAATACATCGTCCTCCAGCCGAGTTGACTCCATGGGTCTATTGCTGCCTCGGGCACCTTATGGCCGTTCTGCTGTGAATCTAGATTATCGAATGGGACGAAAAACTGATAGTGAATTGTAACGTTCAGGGCCACCTAATGACGATGGATCACTCAAATTGCCTTCCGACTCAATTCATCGTCCCCAGCCGACTTGTCTCCATGGGTCTATTGCTGCCTCGGGCACCTTATGGCCGTTCTGCTGTGAGTCTAGATTACCGAATGGGACGAAAAACTGATAGTGTATTGTAACGTTCAGGGCCACCTAATGACGATGGATCACTCAAATTGCGTCCTGATTCAATACATCGTCCTCCAGCAGACTTGACTTCATGGGTCTATTGCTGCCTCGGGCACCTTATGGCCGTTCTGCTGTGAGTCAAAGATTTTCGAATCGGACGAAAAACTGATAGTGAATTGTAACTTTCAGGGCCACCTAATGACGATGGATCACTCAAATTGTGTCCCGATTCAATACATCGTCCTCCAGCAGACTTGTCTCCATGGGTCGATTGCTGCCTCGGGCACCTTATGGCCGTTCTGCTGTGAGTCAAAGATTTTCGAATCGGACGAAAAACTGATAGTGAATTGTAACATTCAGGGCCACCTAATGACGATGGACCACGCAAATTGCGTCCCGATTCAATACATCGTCCTCCAGCCGAGTTGACTCCATGGGTCTATTGCTGCCTCGGGCACCTTATGGCCGTTCTGCTGTGAATCTAGATTATCGAATGGGACGAAAAACTGATAGTGAATTGTAACGTTCAGGGCCACCTAATGACGATGGATCACTCAAATTGCCTTCCGACTCAATTCATCGTCCCCAGCCGACTTGTCTCCATGGGTCTATTGCTGCCTCGGGCACCTTATGGCCGTTCTGCTGTGAGTCTAGATTACCGAATGGGACGAAAAACTGATAGTGTATTGTAACGTTCAGGGCCACCTAATGACGATGGATCACTCAAATTGCGTCCTGATTCAATACATCGTCCTCCAGCAGACTTGACTTCATGGGTCTATTGCTGCCTCGGGCACCTTATGGCCGTTCTGCTGTGAGTCAAAGATTTTCGAATCGGACGAAAAACTGATAGTGAATTGTAACTTTCAGGGCCACCTAATGACGATGGATCACTCAAATTGTGTCCCGATTCAATACATCGTCCTCCAGCAGACTTGTCTCCATGGGTCGATTGCTGCCTCGGGCACCTTATGGCCGTTCTGCTGTGAGTCAAAGATTTTCGAATCGGACGAAAAACTGATAGTGAATTGTAACATTCAGGGCCACCTAATGACGATGGACCACGCAAATTGCGTCCCGATTCAATACATCGTCCTCCAGCCGAGTTGACTCCATGGGTCTATTGCTGCCTCGGGCACCTTATGGCCGTTGTGCTGTGAATCTAGATGATCGAATGGGACGAAAAACTGATAGTGAATTGTAACGTTCAGGGCCACCTAATGACGATGGATCACTCAAATTGCGTCCCGATTCAATACATCGTCCCCAGCCGACTTGACTCCATGGGACTATTGTTGCCTCGGGCACCTTATGGCCGTTCTGCTGTGAGTCTAGATTATCGAATGAGACGAAATACTGATAGTGAATTGTAACGTTCAGGGCCTCCTAATGACGATGGATCACTCAAATTGCGTCCCGATTCAATACATCGTCCTCCAGCCGACTTGACTCCATGGGTCTATTGCTGCCTCGGGCACCTTATGGCCGTTCTGCTGTGAGTCTAGATTATCGAATGGGACGAAAAACTGATAGTGAATTGTAACGTTCAGGGCCTCCTAATGACGATGGATCACTCAAATTGCGTCCCGATTCAATACATCGTCCTCCAGCAGACTTGTCTCCATGGGTCGATTGCTGCCTCGGGCACCTAATGGCCGTTCTGCTGTGAGTCAAAGATTTTCGAATCGGACGAAAAACTGATAGTGAATTGTAACATTCAGGGCCACCTAATGACGATGGACCACGCAAATTGCGTCCCGATTCAATACATCGTCCTTTAGCCGAGTTGACTCCATGGGTCTATTGCTGCCTCGGGCACCTTATGGCCGTTCTCCTGTGATTCTAGATTTTCGAATGGGACGAAAAACTGATAGTGAATTGTAACGTTCAGGGCCACCTAATGACGATGGATCACTCAAATTGCGTCCCGATTCAATACATCGTCCCCAGCCGACTTGTCTCCATGGGTCTATTGCTGCCTCGGGCACCTTATGGCCGTTCTGCTGTGAGTCTAGATTATCGAATGGGACGAAAAACTGATAGTGAATTGTAACGTTCAGGGCCACCTAATGACGATGGACCACGCAAATTGCGTCCTGATTCAATACATCGTCCTCCAGCAGACTTGACTTCATGGGTCTATTGCTGCCTCGGACACCTTATGGCCGTTCTGCTGTGAGTCAAAGATTTTCGAATCGGACGAAAAACTGATAGTGAATTGCAACTTTCAGGGCCACCTAATGACGATGGATCACTCAAATTGCGTCCCGATTCAATACATCGTCCTCCAGCAGACTTGTCTCCATGGGTCGATTGCTGCCTCGGGCAGCTTATGGCCGTTCTGCTGTGAGTCAAAGATTTTCGAATCGGACGAAAAACTGATAGTGATTTGTAACATTCAGGGCCACCTAATGACGATGGACCACACAAATTGCGTCCCGAATCAGTACATCGTCCACTAGCCGACTTGACTCCATGGGACTATTGCTGCCTCGGGCACCTTATGGCCGTTCTGCTGTGAGTCTAGATTATCGAATGGGATGAAAAATTGACAGTGAATTGTAACGTTCAGGGGCACCTAATGACGATGGATCACTCAAATTGCGTCCCGATTCAATACATCGTCCTCCAGCAGTCTTGTCTCCACGGGTCTATTGCTGCCTCGGGCACCTTATGGCAGGCCTGCTGTGACTCAAAGATTTTCGAATCGGACGAAAAACTGATAGTGAATTGTAACGTTCAGGGCCTCCTAATGACGATGGATCACTCAAATTGCGTCCCGATTCAATACATCGTCCTCCAGCCGACTTGACTCCATGGGTCTATTGCTGCCTCGGGCACCTTATGGCCGTTCTGCTGTGAATCTAGATGATCGAATGGGACGAAAAACTGATAGTGAATTGTAACGTTCAGGGCCACCTAATGACGATGGATCACTCAAATTGCGTCCCGATTCAATACATCGTCCCCAGCAGACTTGACTCCATGGGACTATTGTTGCCTCGGGCACCTTATGGCCGTTCTGCTGTGAGTCTAGATTATCGAATGGGACGAAATACTGATAGTGAATTGTAACGTTCAAGGCCTCCTAATGACGATGGATCACTCAAATTGCGTCCCGATTCAATACATCGTCCTCCAGCCGACTTGACTCCATGGGTCTATTGCTGCCTCGGGCACCTTATGGCCGTTCTGCTGTGAGTCTAGATTATCGAATGGGACGAAAAACTGATAATGAATTGTAACGTTCAGGGCCTCCTAATGACGATGGATCACTCAAATTGCGTCCCGATTCAATACATCGTCCTCCAGCAGACTTGTCTCCATGGGTCGATTGCTGCCTCGGGCACCTAATGGCCGTTCTGCTGTGAGTCAAAGATTTTCGAATCGGACGAAAAACTGATAGTGAATTGTAACATTCAGGGCCACCTAATGACGATGGACCACGCAAATTGCGTCCTGATTCAATACATCGTCCTCCAGCAGAATTGACTTCATGGGTCTATTGCTGCCTCGGGCACCTTATGGCCGTTCTGCTGTGAGTCAAAGATTTTACAATCGGACGAAAAACTGATAGTGAATTGTAACGTTCAGGCCCACCTAATGACGATGGATAACTCAAATTGCGTCCCGATTCAATACATCGTCCTCCAGCCGACTTGACTCCATGGGTCGATTGCTGCCTCGGGCACCTAATGGCCGTTCTGCTGTGAGTCAAAGATTTTCGAATCGGACGGAAAACTGATAGTGAATTGTAACGTTCAGGGCCACCTAATGACGATGAATCACTCAAATTGCGTCCCGATTCAATACATCGTCCTCCAGCAGACTTGTCTCCATGGGTCTATTGCTGCCTCGGGCACCTTATGGCAGGCCTGCTGAGACTCAAAGATTTTCGAATCGGACGAAAAACTGATAGTGAATTGTAACGTTCAGGGCCTCCTAATGACGATGGATCACTCAAATTGCGTCCCGATTCAATACATCGTCCTCCAGCAGACTTGTCTCCATGGGTCTATTGCTGCCTCGGGCACCTAATGGCCGTCCTGCTGTGAGTCAAAGATTTTCGAATCGGACGAAAAACTGATAGTGAATTGTAACATTCAGGGCCACCTAATGACGATGGACCACGCAAATTGCGTCCTGATTCAATACATCGTCCTCCAGCAGAATTGACGTCATGGGTCTATTGCTGCCTCGGGCACCTTATGGCCGTTATGCTGTGAATCTAGATGATCGAATGGGACGAAAAACTGATAGTGAATTGTAACGTTCAGGGCCACCTAATGACGATGGACCACGCAAATTGCGTCCTGATTCAATACATCATCCTCCAGCCGACTTGACTCCATGGGTCTATTGCTGCCTCGGGCACCTTATGGCCGTTCTGCTGTGAGTCTAGATTATCGAATGGGACGAAAAACTGATAGTGAATTGTAACGTTCAGGGCCTCCTAATGACGATGGATCACTCAAATTGCGTCCCGATTCAATACATCGTCCTCCAGCAGACTTGTCTCCATGGGTCGATTGCTGCCTCGGGCACCTAATGGCCGTTCTGCTGTGAGTCAAAGATTTTCGAATCGGACGAAAAACTGATAGTGAATTGTAACATTCAGGGCCACCTAATGACGATGGACCACGCAAATTGCGTCCCGATTCAATACATCGTCCTTTAGCCGAGTTGACTCCATGGGTCTATTGCTGCCTCGGGCACCTTATGGCCGTTCTGCTGTGAATCTAGATTTTCGAATGGGACGAAAAACTGATAGTGAATTGTAACGTTCAGGGCCACCTAATGACGATGGATCACTCAAATTGCGTCCCGATTCAATACATCGTCCCCAGCCGACTTGTCTCCATGGGTCTATTGCTGCCTCGGGCACCTTATGGCCGTTCTGCTGTGAGTCTAGATTATCGAATGGGA
This sequence comes from Schistocerca cancellata, assembly GCF_023864275.1. NCBI lineage: Eukaryota > Metazoa > Arthropoda > Insecta > Orthoptera > Acrididae > Schistocerca > Schistocerca cancellata. The sequence continues at coordinate 4,045,208 of NW_026047169.1, read as the reverse complement.
CGAAAAACTGATAGTGAATTGTAACGTTCAGGGCCACCTAATGACGATGGATCACTCTAATTGCGTCCCGATTCAATACATCGTCCCCAGCCGACTTGTCTCCATGGGTCTATTGCTGCCTCGGGCACCTTATGGCCGTTCTGCTGTGAGTCTAGATTATCGAATGGGACGAAAAACTGATAGTGAATTGTAACGTTCAGGGCCACCTAATGACGATGGATCACTCAAATTGCGTCCTGATTCAATACATCTTCCTCCAGCAGACTTGACTTCATGGGTCTATTACTGCCTCGGGACCTTATGGCCGTTCTGCTGTGAGTCAAAGATTTTCGAATCGGACGGAAAACTGATAGTGAATTGTAACGTTCAGGGCCACCTAATGACGATGAATCACTCAAATTGCGTCCCGATTCAATACATCGTCCTCCAGCAGACTTGTCTCCATGGGTCTATTGCTGCCTCGGGCACCTTATGGCAGGCCTGCTGAGACTCAAAGATTTTCGAATCGGACGAAAAACTGATAGTGAATTGTAACGTTCAGGGCCTCCTAATGACGATGGATCACTCAAATTGCGTCCCGATTCAATACATCGTCCTCCAGCAGACTTGTCTCCATGGGTCTATTGCTGCCTCGGGCACCTAATGGCCGTCCTGCTGTGAGTCAAAGATTTTCGAATCGGACGAAAAACTGATAGTGAATTGTAACATTCAGGGCCACCTAATGACGATGGACCACGCAAATTGCGTCCTGATTCAATACATCGTCCTCCAGCAGAATTGACGTCATGGGTCTATTGCTGCCTCGGGCACCTTATGGCCGTTATGCTGTGAATCTAGATGATCGAATGGGACGAAAAACTGATAGTGAATTGTAACGTTCAGGGCCACCTAATGACGATGGACCACGCAAATTGCGTCCTGATTCAATACATCATCCTCCAGCCGACTTGACTCCATGGGTCTATTGCTGCCTCGGGCACCTTATGGCCGTTCTGCTGTGAGTCTAGATTATCGAATGGGACGAAAAACTGATAGTGAATTGTAACGTTCAGGGCCTCCTAATGACGATGGATCACTCAAATTGCGTCCCGATTCAATACATCGTCCTCCAGCAGACTTGTCTCCATGGGTCGATTGCTGCCTCGGGCACCTAATGGCCGTTCTGCTGTGAGTCAAAGATTTTCGAATCGGACGAAAAACTGATAGTGAATTGTAACATTCAGGGCTACCTAATGACGATGGACCACGCAAATTGCGTCCCGATTCAATACATCGTCCTTTAGCCGAGTTGACTCCATGGGTCTATTGCTGCCTCGGGCACCTTATGGCCGTTCTGCTGTGAATCTAGATTTTCGAATGGGACGAAAAACTGATAGTGAATTGTAACGTTCAGGGCCACCTAATGACGATGGATCACTCAAATTGCGTCCCGATTCAATACATCGTCCCCAGCCGACTTGTCTCCATGGGTCTATTGCTGCCTCGGGCACCTTATGGCCGTTCTGCTGTGAGTCTAGATTATCGAATGGGACGAAAAACTGATAGTGAATTGTAACGTTCAGGGCCACCTAATGACGATGGACCACGCAAATTGCGTCCTGATTCAATACATCGTCCTCCAGCAGACTTGACTTCATGGGTCTATTGCTGCCTCGGACACCTTATGGCCGTTCTGCTGTGAGTCAAAGATTTTCGAATCGGACGAAAAACTGATAGTGAATTGCAACTTTCAGGGCCACCTAATGACGATGGATCACTCAAATTGCGTCCCGATTCAATACATCGTCCTCCAGCAGACTTGTCTCCATGGGTCGATTGCTGCCTCGGGCAGCTTATGGCCGTTCTGCTGTGAGTCAAAGATTTTCGAATCGGACGAAAAACTGATAGTGATTTGTAACATTCAGGGCCACCTAATGACGATGGACCACACAAATTGCGTCCCGAATCAGTACATCGTCCACTAGCCGACTTGACTCCATGGGACAATTGCTGCCTCGGGCACCTTATGGCCGTTCTGCTGTGAGTCTAGATTATCGAATGGGATGAAAAATTGACAGTGAATTGTAACGTTCAGGGGCACCTAATGACGATGGATCACTCAAATTGCGTCCCGATTCAATACATCGTCCTCCAGCAGTCTTGTCTCCACGGGTCTATTGCTGCCTCGGGCACCTAATGGCCGTCCTGCTGTGAGTCAAAGATTTTCGAATCGGACGAAAAACTGATAGTGAATTGTAACATTCAGGGCCACCTAATGACGATGGACCACGCAAATTGCGTCCTGATTCAATACATCGTCCTCCAGCAGAATTGACGTCATGGGTCTATTGCTGCCTCGGGCACCTTATGGCCGTTATGCTGTGAATCTAGATGATCGAATGGGACGAAAAACTGATAGTGAATTGTAACGTTCAGGGCCACCTAATGACGATGGACCACGCAAATTGCGTCCTGATTCAATACATCATCCTCCAGCCGACTTGACTCCATGGGTCTATTGCTGCCTCGGGCACCTTATGGCCGTTCTGCTGTGAGTCTAGATTATCGAATGGGACGAAAAACTGATAGTGAATTGTAACGTTCAGGGCCTCCTAATGACGATGGATCACTCAAATTGCGTCCCGATTCAATACATCGTCCTCCAGCAGACTTGTCTCCATGGGTCGATTGCTGCCTCGGGCACCTAATGGCCGTTCTGCTGTGAGTCAAAGATTTTCGAATCGGACGAAAAACTGATAGTGAATTGTAACATTCAGGGCCACCTAATGACGATGGACCACGCAAATTGCGTCCCGATTCAATACATCGTCCTTTAGCCGAGTTGACTCCATGGGTCTATTGCTGCCTCGGGCACCTTATGGCCGTTCTGCTGTGAATCTAGATTTTCGAATGGGACGAAAAACTGATAGTGAATTGTAACGTTCAGGGCCACCTAATGACGATGGATCACTCAAATTGCGTCCCGATTCAATACATCGTCCCCAGCCGACTTGTCTCCATGGGTCTATTGCTGCCTCGGGCACCTTATGGCCGTTCTGCTGTGAGTCTAGATTATCGAATGGGACGAAAAACTGATAGTGAATTGTAACGTTCAGGGCCACCTAATGACGATGGATCACTCTAATTGCGTCCCGATTCAATACATCGTCCCCAGCCGACTTGTCTCCATGGGTCTATTGCTGCCTCGGGCACCTTATGGCCGTTCTGCTGTGAGTCTAGATTATCGAATGGGACGAAAAACTGATAGTGAATTGTAACGTTCAGGGCCACCTAATGACGATGGATCACTCAAATTGCGTCCTGATTCAATACATCTTCCTCCAGCAGACTTGACTTCATGGGTCTATTACTGCCTCGGGACCTTATGGCCGTTCTGCTGTGAGTCAAAGATTTTCGAATCGGACGGAAAACTGATAGTGAATTGTAACGTTCAGGGCCACCTAATGACGATGAATCACTCAAATTGCGTCCCGATTCAATACATCGTCCTCCAGCAGACTTGTCTCCATGGGTCTATTGCTGCCTCGGGCACCTTATGGCAGGCCTGCTGAGACTCAAAGATTTTCGAATCGGACGAAAAACTGATAGTGAATTGTAACGTTCAGGGCCTCCTAATGACGATGGATCACTCAAATTGCGTCCCGATTCAATACATCGTCCTCCAGCAGACTTGTCTCCATGGGTCTATTGCTGCCTCGGGCACCTAATGGCCGTCCTGCTGTGAGTCAAAGATTTTCGAATCGGACGAAAAACTGATAGTGAATTGTAACATTCAGGGCCACCTAATGACGATGGACCACGCAAATTGCGTCCTGATTCAATACATCGTCCTCCAGCAGAATTGACGTCATGGGTCTATTGCTGCCTCGGGCACCTTATGGCCGTTATGCTGTGAATCTAGATGATCGAATGGGACGAAAAACTGATAGTGAATTGTAACGTTCAGGGCCACCTAATGACGATGGACCACGCAAATTGCGTCCTGATTCAATACATCATCCTCCAGCCGACTTGACTCCATGGGTCTATTGCTGCCTCGGGCACCTTATGGCCGTTCTGCTGTGAGTCTAGATTATCGAATGGGACGAAAAACTGATAGTGAATTGTAACGTTCAGGGCCTCCTAATGACGATGGATCACTCAAATTGCGTCCCGATTCAATACATCGTCCTCCAGCAGACTTGTCTCCATGGGTCGATTGCTGCCTCGGGCACCTAATGGCCGTTCTGCTGTGAGTCAAAGATTTTCGAATCGGACGAAAAACTGATAGTGAATTGTAACATTCAGGGCTACCTAATGACGATGGACCACGCAAATTGCGTCCCGATTCAATACATCGTCCTTTAGCCGAGTTGACTCCATGGGTCTATTGCTGCCTCGGGCACCTTATGGCCGTTCTGCTGTGAATCTAGATTTTCGAATGGGACGAAAAACTGATAGTGAATTGTAACGTTCAGGGCCACCTAATGACGATGGATCACTCAAATTGCGTCCCGATTCAATACATCGTCCCCAGCCGACTTGTCTCCATGGGTCTATTGCTGCCTCGGGCACCTTATGGCCGTTCTGCTGTGAGTCTAGATTATCGAATGGGACGAAAAACTGATAGTGAATTGTAACGTTCAGGGCCACCTAATGACGATGGACCACGCAAATTGCGTCCTGATTCAATACATCGTCCTCCAGCAGACTTGACTTCATGGGTCTATTGCTGCCTCGGACACCTTATGGCCGTTCTGCTGTGAGTCAAAGATTTTCGAATCGGACGAAAAACTGATAGTGAATTGCAACTTTCAGGGCCACCTAATGACGATGGATCACTCAAATTGCGTCCCGATTCAATACATCGTCCTCCAGCAGACTTGTCTCCATGGGTCGATTGCTGCCTCGGGCAGCTTATGGCCGTTCTGCTGTGAGTCAAAGATTTTCGAATCGGACGAAAAACTGATAGTGATTTGTAACATTCAGGGCCACCTAATGACGATGGACCACACAAATTGCGTCCCGAATCAGTACATCGTCCACTAGCCGACTTGACTCCATGGGACAATTGCTGCCTCGGGCACCTTATGGCCGTTCTGCTGTGAGTCTAGATTATCGAATGGGATGAAAAATTGACAGTGAATTGTAACGTTCAGGGGCACCTAATGACGATGGATCACTCAAATTGCGTCCCGATTCAATACATCGTCCTCCAGCAGTCTTGTCTCCACGGGTCTATTGCTGCCTCGGGCACTCAAAGATTTTCGAATCGGACGAAAAACTGATAGTGAATTGTAACGTTCAGGGCCTCCTAATGACGATGGATCACTCAAATTGCGTCCCGATTCAATACATCGTCCTCCAGCCGACTTGACTCCATGGGTCTATTGCTGCCTCGGGCACCTTATGGCCGTTCTGCTGTGAGTCTAGATTATCGAATGGGACGAAAAACTGATAGTGAATTGTAACGTTCAGGGCCTCCTAATGACGATGGATCACTCAAATTGCGTCCCGATTCAATACATCGTCCTCCAGCAGGCTTGTCTCCATGGGTCGATTGCTGCCTCGGGCACCTAATGGCCGTCCTGCTGTGAGTCAAAGATTTTCGAATCGGACGAAAAACTGATAGTGAATTGTAACATTCAGGGCCACCTAATGACGATGGCCCACGCAAATTGTGTCCCGATTCAATACATTGTCCTCCAGCCGAGTTGACTCCATGGGTCTATTGCTGCCTCGGGCACCTTATGGCCGTTCTGCTGTGAATCTAGATGATCGAATGGGACGAAAAACTGATAGTGAATTGTAACGTTCAGGGCCACCTAATGACGATGGATCACTCAAATTGCGTCCCGATTCAATACATCGTCCCCAGCAGACTTGACTCCATGGGACTATTGTTGCCTCGGGCACCTTATGGCCGTTCTGCTGTGAGTCTAGATTATCGAATGAGACGAAATACTGATAGTGAATTGTAACGTTCAAGGCCTCCTAATGACGATGGATCACTCAAATTGCGTCCCGATTCAATACATCGTCCTCCAGCCGACTTGACTCCATGGGTCTATTGCTGCCTCGGGCACCTTATGGCCGTTCTGCTGTGAGTCTAGATTATCGAATGGGACGAAAAACTGATAGTGAATTGTAACGTTCAGGGCCTCCTAATGACGATGGATCACTCAAATTGCGTCCCGATTCAATACATCGTCCTCCAGCAGACTTGTCTCCATGGGTCGATTGCTGCCTCGGGCACCTAATGGCCGTTCTGCTGTGAGTCAAAGATTTTCGAATCGGACGAAAAACTGATAGTGAATTGTAACATTCAGGGCCACCTAATGACGATGGACCACGCAAATTGCGTCCTGATTCAATACATCGTCCTCCAGCAGAATTGACTTCATGGGTCTATTGCTGCCTCGGGCACCTTATGGCCGTTCTGCTGTGAGTCAAAGATTTTCGAATCGGACGAAAAACTGATAGTGAATTGTAACGTTCAGGCCCACCTAATGACGATGGATAACTCAAATTGCGTCCCGATTCAATACATCGTCCTCCAGCCGACTTGACTCCATGGGTCGATTGCTGCCTCGGGCACCTAATGGCCGTTCTGCTGTGAGTCAAAGATTTTCGAATCGGACGAAAAACTGATAGTGAATTGTAACATTCAGGGCCACCTAATGACGATGGACCACGCAAATTGCGTCCCGATTCAATACATCGTCCTTTAGCCGAGTTGACTCCATGGGTCTATTGCTGCCTCGGGCACCTTATGGCCGTTCTGCTGTGAATCTAGATTATCGAATGGGACGAAAAACTGATAGTGAATTGTAACGTTCAGGGCCACCTAATGACGATGGATCACTCTAATTGCGTCCCGATTCAATACATCGTCCCCAGCCGACTTGTCTCCATGGGTCTATTGCTGCCTCGGGCACCTTATGGCCGTTCTGCTGTGAGTCTAGATTATCGAATGGGACGAAAAACTGATAGTGAATTGTAACGTTCAGGGCCACCTAATGACGATGGATCACTCAAATTGCGTCCTGATTCAATACATCTTCCTCCAGCAGACTTGACTTCATGGGTCTATTACTGCCTCGGGACCTTATGGCCGTTCTGCTGTGAGTCAAAGATTTTCGAATCGGACGGAAAACTGATAGTGAATTGTAACGTTCAGGGCCACCTAATGACGATGAATCACTCAAATTGCGTCCCGATTCAATACATCGTCCTCCAGCAGACTTGTCTCCATGGGTCTATTGCTGCCTCGGGCACCTTATGGCAGGCCTGCTGAGACTCAAAGATTTTCGAATCGGACGAAAAACTGATAGTGAATTGTAACGTTCAGGGCCTCCTAATGACGATGGATCACTCAAATTGCGTCCCGATTCAATACATCGTCCTCCAGCCGACTTGACTCCATGGGTCTATTGCTGCCTCGGGCATCTTATGGCCGTTCTGCTGTGAGTCTAGATTATCGAATGGGACGAAAAACTGATAGTGAATTGTAACGATCAGGCCCTCCTAATGACGATGGATCACTCAAATTGCGTCCCGATTCAATACATGGTCCTCCAGCAGACTTGTCTCCATGGGTCTATTGCTGCCTCGGGCACCTAATGGCCGTCCTGCTGTGAGTCAAAGATTTTCGAATCGGACGAAAAACTGATAGTGAATTGTAACATTCAGGGCCACCTAATGACGATGGACCACGCAAATTGCGTCCCGATTCAATACATCGTCATCCAGCCGAGTTGACTCCATGGGTCTATTGCTGCCTCGGGCACCTTATGGCCGTTCTGCTGTGAGTCTAGATTATCGAATGGGACGAAATACTGATAGTGAATTGTATCGTTCAGGGCCTCCTAATGACGATGGATCACTCAAATTGCGTCCCGATTCAATACATCGTCCTCCAGCCGACTTGACTCCATGGGTCTATTGCTGCCTCGGGCACCTTATGGCCGTTCTGCTGTGAGTCTAGATTATCGAATGGGACGAAATACTGATAGTGAATTGTATCGTTCAGGGCCTCCTAATGACGATGGATCACTCAAATTGCGTCCCGATTCAATACATCGTCCTCCAGCCGACTTGACTCCATGGGTCTATTGCTGCCTCGGGCACCTTATGGCCGTTCTGCTGTGAGTCTAGATTATCGAATGGGACGAAAAACTGATAGTGAATTGTAACGTTCAGGGCCTCCTAATGACGATGGATCACTCAAATTGCGTCCCGATTCAATACATCGTCCTCCAGCAGACTTGTCTCCATGGGTCGATTGCTGCCTCGGGCACCTAATGGCCGGTCTGCTGTGAGTCAAAGATTTTCGAATCGGACGAAAAACTGATAGTGAATTGTAACATTCAGGGCCACCTAATGACGATGGACCACGCAAATTGCGTCCCGATTCAATACATCGTCCTCCAGCCGAGTTGACTCCATGGGTCTATTGCTGCCTCGGGCACCTTATGGCCGTTCTGCTGTGAATCTAGATTATCGAATGGGACGAAAAACTGATAGTGAATTGTAACGTTCAGGGCCACCTAATGACGATGGATCACTCAAATTGCCTTCCGACTCAATTCATCGTCCCCAGCCGACTTGTCTCCATGGGTCTATTGCTGCCTCGGGCACCTTATGGCCGTTCTGCTGTGAGTCTAGATTACCGAATGGGACGAAAAACTGATAGTGTATTGTAACGTTCAGGGCCACCTAATGACGATGGATCACTCAAATTGCGTCCTGATTCAATACATCGTCCTCCAGCAGACTTGACTTCATGGGTCTATTGCTGCCTCGGGCACCTTATGGCCGTTCTGCTGTGAGTCAAAGATTTTCGAATCGGACGAAAAACTGATAGTGAATTGTAACTTTCAGGGCCACCTAATGACGATGGATCACTCAAATTGTGTCCCGATTCAATACATCGTCCTCCAGCAGACTTGTCTCCATGGGTCGATTGCTGCCTCGGGCACCTTATGGCCGTTCTGCTGTGAGTCAAAGATTTTCGAATCGGACGAAAAACTGATAGTGATTTGTAACATTCAGGGCCACCTAATGACGATGGACCACACAAATTGCGTCCCGATTCAGTACATCGTCCACTAGCCGACTTGACTCCATGGGACTATTGCTGCCTCGGGCACCTTATGGCCGTTCTGCTGTGAGTCTAGATTATAGAATGGGATGAAAAATTGATAGTGAATTGTAACGTTCAGGGCCACCTAATGACGATGGATCACTCAAATTGCGTCCCGATTCAATACATCGTCCTCCAGCAATCTTGTCTCCACGGGTCTATTGCTGCCTCGGGCACCTTATGGCAGGCCTGCTGTGACTCAAAGATTTTCGAATCGGACGAAAAACTGATAGTGAATTGTAACGTTCAGGGCCTCCTAATGACGATGGATCACTCAAATTGCGTCCCGATTCAATACATCGTCCTCCAGCCGAGTTGACTCCATGGGTCTATTGCTGCCTATGGCACCTTATGGCCGTTCTGCTGTGAATCTAGATGATCGAATGGGACGAAAAACTGATAGTGAATTGTAACGTTCAGGGCCACCTAATGACGATGGATCACTCAAATTGCGTCCCGATTCAATACATCGTCCCCAGCCGACATGACTCCATGGGACTATTGCTGCCTCGGGCACCTTATGGCCGTTCTGCTGTGAGTCTAGATTATCGAATGGGACGAAAAACTGATAGTGAATTGTAACGTTTAGGGCCTCCTAATGACGATGGATCAGTCAAATTGCGTCCCGATTCAATACATCGTCCTCCAGCAGACTTGTCTCCATGGGTCGATTGCTGCCTCGGGCACCTAATGGCCGTTCTGCTGTGAGTCAAAGATTTTCGAATCGGACGAAAAACTGATAGTGAATTGTAACGTTCAGGGCCTCCTAATGACGATGGATCACTCAAATTGCGTCCCGATTCAATACATCGTCCTCCAGCCGACTTGACTCCATGGGTCTATTGCTGCCTCGGGCACCTTATGGCCGTTCTGCTGTGAGTCTAGATTATCGAATGGGACGAAAAACTGATAGTGAATTGTAACGTTCAGGGCCTCCTAATGACGATGGATCACTCAAATTGCGTCCCGATTCAATACATCGTCCTCTAGCAGACTTGTCTCCATGGGTCGATTGCTGCCTCGGGCACCTTATGGCCGTTCTGCTGTGAGTCTAGATTATCGAATGGGACGAAAAACTGAAAGTGAATTGTAACGTTCAGGGCCTCCTAATGACGATGGATCACTCAAATTGCGTCCCGATTCAATACATCGTCCTCCAGCCGACTTGACTCCATGGGTTTATTGCTGCCTCGGGCACCTTATGGCCGTTCTGCTGTGAGTCTAGATTATAGAATGGGATGAAAAACTGATAGTGAATTGTAACGTTCAGGGCCTCCTAATGACGATGGATCACTCAAATTGCGTCCCGATTCAATACATCGTCCTCCAGCAGACTTGTCTCCATGGGTCGATTGCTGCCTCGGGCACCTTATGGCCGTTCTGCTGTGAGTCTAGATTTTCGAATCGGACGAAAAACTGATAGTGAATTGTAACGTTCAGGGCCTCCTAATGACGATGGATCACTCAAATTGCGTCCCGATTCAATACATCGTCCTCCAGCCGACTTGACTCCATGGGTCTATTGCTGCCTCGGGCACCTTATGGCCGTTCTGCTGTGAGTCTAGATTATCGAATGGGACGAAAAACTGATAGTGAATAGTAACGTTCAGGGCCTCATAATGACGATGGATCACTCAAATTGCGTCCCGATTCAATACATCGTCCCCAGCCGACTTGTCTCCATGGGTCTATTGCTGCCTCGGGCACCTTATGGCCGTTCTGCTGTGAGTCTAGATTATCGAATGGGACGAAAAACTGATAGTGAACTGTAACGTTCAGGGCCACCTAATGACGATGGATCACTCTAATTGCGTCCCGAATCAATACATCGTCCCCAGCCGACTTGTCTCCATGGGCCTATTGCTGCCTCGGGCACCTTATGGCCGTTCTGCTGTGAGTCTAGATTATCGAATGGGACGAAAAACTGATAGTGAATTGTAACGTTCAGGGCCACCTAATGACGATGGATCACTCAAATTGCGTCCTGATTCAATACATCTTCCTCCAGCAGACTTGACTTCATGGGTCTATTACTGCCTCGGGACGTTATGGCCGTTCTGCTGTGAGTCAAAGATTTTCGAATCGGACGGAAAACTGATAGTGAATTGTAACGTTCAGGGCCACCTAATGACGATGAATCACTCAAATTGCGTCCCGATTCAATACATCGTCCTCCAGCAGACTTGTCTCCATGGGTCTATTGCTGCCTCGGGCACCTTATGGCAGGCCTGCTGAGACTCAAAGATTTTCGAATCGGACGAAAAACTGATAGTGAATTGTAACGTTCAGGGCCTCCTAATGACGATGGATCACTCAAATTGCGTCCCGATTCAATACATCGTCCTCCAGCCGACTTGACTCCATGGGTCTATTGCTGCCTCGGGCACCTTATGGCCGTTCTGCTGTGAGTCTAGATTATCGAATGGGACGAAAAACTGATAGTGAATTGTAACGTTCAGGCCCTCCTAATGACGATGGATCACTCAAATTGCGTCCCGATTCAATACATCGTCCTCCAGCAGACTTGTCTCCATGGGTCTATTGCTGCCTCGGGCACCTAATGGCCGTCCTGCTGTGAGTCAAAGATTTTCGAATCGGACGAAAAACTGATAGTGAATTGTAACATTCAGGGCCACCTAATGACGATGAACCACGCAAATTGCGTCCCGATTCAATACATCGTCATCCAGCCGAGTTGACTCCATGGGTCTATTGCTGCCTCGGGCACCTTATGGCCGTTCTGCTGTGAGTCTAGATTATCGAATGGGACGAAATACTGATAGTGAATTGTATCGTTCAGGGCCTCCTAATGACGATGGATCACTCAAATTGCGTCCCGATTCAATACATCGTCCTCCAGCCGACTTGACTCCATGGGTCTATTGCTGCCTCGGGCACCTTATGGCCGTTCTGCTGTGAGTCTAGATTATCGAATGGGACGAAAAACTGATAGTGAATTGTAACGTTCAGGGCCTCCTAATGACGATGGATCACTCAAATTGCGTCCCGATTCAATACATCGTCCTCCAGCAGACTTGTCTCCATGGGTCGATTGCTGCCTCGGGCACCTAATGGCCGGTCTGCTGTGAGTCAAAGATTTTCGAATCGGACGAAAAACTGATAGTGAATTGTAACATTCAGGGCCACCTAATGACGATGGACCACGCAAATTGCGTCCCGATTCAATACATCGTCCTCCAGCCGAGTTGACTCCATGGGTCTATTGCTGCCTCGGGCACCTTATGGCCGTTCTGCTGTGAATCTAGATTATCGAATGGGACGAAAAACTGATAGTGAATTGTAACGTTCAGGGCCACCTAATGACGATGGATCACTCAAATTGCCTCCCGACTCAATTCATCGTCCCCAGCCGACTTGTCTCCATGGGTCTATTGCTGCCTCGGGCACCTTATGGCCGTTCTGCTGTGAGTCTAGATTACCGAATGGGACGAAAAACTGATAGTGTATTGTAACGTTCAGGGCCACCTAATGACGATGGATCACTCAAATTGCGTCCTGATTCAATACATCGTCCTCCAGCAGACTTGACTTCATGGGTCTATTGCTGCCTCGGGCACCTTATGGCCGTTCTGCTGTGAGTCAAAGATTTTTGAATCGGACGAAAAACTGATTGTGAATTGTAACTTTCAGGGCCACCTAATGAGGATGGATCACTCAAATTGTGTCCCGATTCAATACATCGTCCTCCAGCAGACTTGTCTCCATGGGTCGATTGCTGCCTCGGGCACCTTATGGCCGTTCTGCTGTGAGTCAAAGATTTCCGAATCGGACGAAAAACTGATAGTGATTTGTAACATTCAGGGCCACCTAATGACGATGGACCACACAAATTGCGTCCCGATTCAGTACATCGTCCACTAGCCGACTTGACTCCATGGGACTATTGCTGCCTCGGGCACCTTATGGCCGTTCTGCTGTGAGTCTAGATTATAGAATGGGATGAAAAATTGATAGTGAATTGTAACGTTCAAGGCCACCTAATGACGATGGATCACTCAAATTGCGTCCCGATTCAATACATCGTCCTCCAGCAGTCTTGTCTCCACGGGTCTATTGCTGCCTCGGGCACCTTATGGCAGGCCTGCTGTGACTCAAAGATTTTCGAATCGGACGAAAAACTGATAGTGAATTGTAACGTTCAGGGCCTCCTAATGACGATGGATCACTCAAATTGCGTCCCGATTCAATACATCGTCCTCCAGCCGAGTTGACTCCATGGGTCTATTGCTGCCTCGGGCACCTTATGGCCGTTCTGCTGTGAATCTAGATGATCGAATGGGACGAAAAACTGATAGTGAATTGTAACGTTCAGGGCCACCTAATGACGATGGATCACTCAAATTGCGTCCCGATTCAATTCATCGTCCCCAGCCGACATGACTCCATGGGACTATTGCTGCCTCGGGCACCTTATGGCCGTTCTGCTGTGAGTCTAGATTATCGAATGGGACGAAAAACTGATAGTGAATTGTAACGTTTAGGGCCTCCTAATGACGATGGATCAGTCAAATTGCGTCCCGATTCAATACATCGTCCTCCAGCAGACTTGTCTCCATGGGTCGATTGCTGCCTCGGGCACCTAATGGCCGTTCTGCTGTGAGTCAAAGATTTTCGAATCGGACGAAAAACTGATAGTGAATTGTAACATTCAGGGCCACCTAATGACGATGGACAACGCAAATTGCGTCCCGATTCAATACATCGTCCTCCAGCCGAGTTGACTCCATGGGTCTATTGCTGCCTCGGGCACCTTATGGCCGTTCTGATGTGAATCTAGATTATCGAATGGGACGAAAAACTGATAGTGAATTGTAACGTTCAGGGCCACCTAATGACGATAGATCACTCAAATTGCGTCCCGATTCAATACATCGTCCTCCAGCCGACTTGTCTCCATGGGTCTATTGCTGCCTCGGGCACCTTATGGCAGGCCTGCTGTGACTCCAAGATTTTCGAATCGGACGAAAAACTGATAGTGAATTGTAACGTTCAGGGCCTCCTAATGACGATGGATCACTCAAATTGCGTCCCGATTCAATACATCGTCCTCCAGCCGACTTGACTCCATGGGTCTATTGCTGCCTCGGGCACCTTATGGCCGTTCTGCTGTGAGTCTAGATTATCGAATGGGACGAAAAACTGATAGTGAATTGTAACGTTCAGGGCCTCCTAATGACGATGGATCACTCAAATTGCGTCCCGATTCAATACATCGTCCTCCAGCAGACTTGTCTCCATGGGTCGATTGCTGCCTCGGGCACCTTATGGCCGTTCTGCTGTGAGTCTAGATTATCGAATGGGACGAAAAACTGATAGTGAATTGTAACATTCAGGGCCTCCTAATGACGATGGATCACTCAAATTGCGTCCCGATTCAATACATCGTCCTCCAGCCGACTTGACTCCATGGGTTTATTGCTGCCTCGGGCACCTTATGGCCGTTCTGCTGTGAGTCTAGATTATAGAATGGGATGAAAAACTGATAGTGAATAGTAACGTTCAGGGCCTCCTAATGACGATGGATCACTCAAATTAAGTCCCGATTCAATACATCGTCCTCCAGCCGACTTGACTCCATGGGTCTATTGCTGCCTAGGGCACCTTATGGCCGTTCTGCTGTGAGTCTAGATTATCGAATGGGACGAAAAACTGATAGTGAATTGTAACGTTCAGGGCCTCCTAATGACGATGGATCACTCAAATTGCGTCCCGATTCAATACATCGTCCTCCAGCCGACTTGACTCCATGGGACTATTGCTGCCTCGGGCACCTTATGGCCGTTCTGCTGTGAGTCTAGATTATAGAATGGGATGAAAAACTGATAGTGAATTGTAACGTTCAGGGCCACCTAATGACGATAGATCACTCAAATTGCGTCCCGATTCAATACATCGTCCTCCAGCCGACTTGTCTCCATGGGTCTATTGCTGCCTCGGGCACCTTATGGCAGGCCTGCTGTGACTCAAAGATTTTCGAATCGGACGAAAAACTGATAGTGAATTGTAACGTTCAGGGCCTCCTAATGTCGATGGATCACTCAAATTGCGTCCCGATTCAATACATCGTCCTCCAGCCGACTTGACTCCATGGGTCTATTGCTGCCTCGGGACCTTATGGCCGTTCTGCTGTGAGTCAAAGATTTTCGAATCGGACGAAAAACTGATAGTGAATTCTAACGTTCAGGCCCACCTAATGACGGTGGATCACTCAAATTGCGTCCCGATTCAATACATCGTCCTCCAGCCGACTTGACTCCATGGGTCTATTGCTGCCTCGGGCACCTTATGGCCGTTCTGCAGTGAGTCTAGATTATGGAATGGGACGAAAAACTGATAGTGAATTGTAACGTCCAGGGCCTCCTAATGACGATGGATCACTCAAATTGCGTCCCGATTCAATACATCATCCTCCAGCCGACTTGACTCCATGGGTCTATTGCTGCCTCGGGCACCTTATGGCCGTTCTGCTGTGAGTCTAGATTATCGAATGGGACGAAAAACTGATAGTGAATTGTAACGTTCAGGGCCTCCTAATGACGATGGATCACTCAAATTGCGTCCCGATTCAATACATCGTCCTCCAGCAGACTTGTCTCCATGGGTCGAATGCTGCCTCGGGCACCTAATGGCCGTTCTGCTGTGAGTCAAAGATTTTCGAATCGGACGAAAAACTGATAGTGAATTGTAACATTCAGGGCCACCTAATGACGATGGACCACGCAAATTGCGTACCGATTCAATACATCGTCCTTTAGCCGAGTTGACTCCATGGGTCTATTGCTGCCTCGGGCACCTTATGGCCGTTCTGCTGTGAATCTAGATTATCGAATGGGACGAAAAACTGATAGTGAATTTTAACGTTCAGGGCCACCTAATGACGATGGATCACTCAAATTGCGTCCCGATTCAATACATCGTCCCCAGCCGACTTGTCTCCATGGGTCTATTGCTGCCTCGGGCACCTTAAGGCCGTTCTGCTGTGAGTCTAGATTATCGAATGGGACGAAAAACTGATTGTGAATTGTAACGTTCAGGGCCACCTAATGACGATGGATCACTCAAATTGCGTCCTGATTCAATACATCGTCCTCCAGCAGACTTGACTTCATGGGTCTATTGCTGCCTCGGGCACCTTATGGCCGTTCTGCTGTGAGTCAAAGATTTTCGAATCGGACGAAAAACTGATAGTGAATTGTAACGTTCAGGGCCACCTAATGACGATGAATCACTCAAATTGCGTCCCGATTCAATACATCGTCCTCCAGCAGACTTGTCTCCATGGGTCTATTGCTGCCTTGGGCACCTTATGGCTGGCCTGCTGTGACTCAAAGATTTTCGAATCGGACGAAAAACTGATAGTGAATTGTAACGTTCAGGGCCTCCTAATGACGATGGATCACTCAAATTGCGTCCCGATTCAATACATCGTCCTCCAGCCGACTTGACTCCATGGGTCTATTGCTGCCTCGGGCACCTTATGGCCGTTCTGCTGTGAGTCTAGATTATCGAATGGGACGAAAAACTGATAGTGAATTGTAACGTTCAGGTCCTCCTAATGACGATGGATCACTCAAATTGCGTCCCGATTAAATACATCGTCCTCCAGCAGACTTGTCTCCATGGGTCGATTGCTGCCTCGGGCACCTAATGGCCGTCCTGCTGTGAGTCAAAGATTTTCGAATCGGACGAAAAACTGATAGTGAATTGTAACATTCAGGGCCACCTAATGACGATGAACCACGCAAATTGCGTCCCGATTCAATACATCGTCCTCCAGCCGAGTTGACTCCATGGGTCTATTGCTGCCTCGGGCACCTTATGGCCGTTCTGCTGTGAGTCTAGATTATCGAATGGGACGAAATACTGATAGTGAATTGTAACGTTCAGGGCCTCCTAATGACGATGGATCACTCAAATTGCGTCCCGATTCAATACATCGTCCTCCAGCCGACTTGACTCCATGGGTCTATTGCTGCCTCGGGCACCTTATGGCCGTTCTGCTGTGAGTCTAGATTATCGAATGGGACGAAAAACTGATAGTGAATTGTAACGTTCAGGCCCTCCTAATGACGATGGATCACTCAAATTGCGTCTGATTCAATACATCGTCCTCCAGCAGACTTGACTCCATGGGTCTATAGCTGCCTCGGGCACCTTATGGCCATTGTGCAGTGAGTCTAGATTATCGAATGGGACGAAAAACTGATAGTGAATTGTAACGTTCAGGGCCACCTAATGACGATGGATCACTCAAATTGCGTCCCGATTCAATACATCGTCCTCCAGCCGACTTGACTCCATGGGTCTATTGCTGCCTCGGGCACCTTATGGCCGTTCTGCTGTGAGTCTAGATTATCGAATGGGACGAAAAACTGATAGTGAATTGTAACGTTCAGGGCCTCCTAATGACGATGGTTCACTCAAATTGCGTCCCGATTCAATACATCGTCCTCCAGCAGACTTGTCTCCGTGGGTCGATTGCTGCCTCGGGCACCTAATGGCCGTTCTGCTGTGAGTCAAAGATTTTCGAATCGGACGAAAAACTGATAGTGAATTGTAACATTCAGGGCCACCTAATGACGATGGACCACGCAAATTGCGTCCCGATTCAATACATCGTCCTTTAGCCGAGTTGACTCCATGGGTCTATTGCTGCCTCGGGCACCTTATGGCCGTTCTGCTGTGAGTCAAAGATTTTCGAATCGGACGAAAAACTGATAGTGAATTGTAACATTCAGGGCCACCTAATGACGATGGACCACGCAAATTGCGTCCCGATTCAATACATCGTTTTCCAGCCGAGTTGACTCCATGGGTCTATTGCTGCCTCGGGCACCTTATCGCCGTTCTGATGTGAATCTAGATTATCGAATGGGACGAAAAACTGATAGTGAATTGTAACGTTCAGGGCCACCTAATGACGATGGATCACTCAAATTGCGTCCCGATTCAATTCATCGTCCTCCAGCCGACTTGTCTCCATGAGTCTATTGCTGCCTCGGGCACCTTATGGCAGGCCTGCTGTGACTCAAAGATTTTCGAATCGGACGAAAAACTGATAGTGAATTGTAACGTTCAGGGCCTCCTAATGACGATGGATCACTCAAATTGCGTCCCGATTCAATACATCGTCCTCCAGCCGACTTGACTCCATGGGCCTATTGCTGCCTCGGGCACCTTATGGCCGTTCTGCTGTGAGTCTAGATTATAGAATGGGATGAAAAACTGATAGTGAATTGTAACGTTCAGGGCCACCTAATGACGATAGATCACTCAAATTGCGTCCCGATTCAATACATCGTCCTCCAGCCGACTTGACTCCATGGGACTATTGCTGCCTCGGGCACCTTATGGCCGTTCTGCTGT
The DNA here is from genome assembly GCF_023864275.1 of Schistocerca cancellata. Taxonomy (NCBI): domain Eukaryota; kingdom Metazoa; phylum Arthropoda; class Insecta; order Orthoptera; family Acrididae; genus Schistocerca; species Schistocerca cancellata. The sequence continues at coordinate 4,026,697 of NW_026047169.1, read as the reverse complement.
GAGTCTTGATTATAGAATGGGATGAAAAACTGATAGTGAATTGTAACGTTCAGCGCCTCCTAATGACGATGGATCACTCAAATTGCGTCCCGATTCAATACATCGTCCTCAAGCAGACTTGTCTCCATGGGTCGATTGCTGCCTCGGGCACCTTATGGCCGTTCTGCTGAGTCTAGATTTTCGAATCGGACGAAAAACTGATAGTGAATTGTAACGTTCAGGGCCTCCTAATGACGATGGATCACTCAAATTGCGTCCCGATTCAATACATCGTCCTCCAGCCGACTTGACTCCATGGGTCTATTGCTGCCTCGGGCACCTTATGGCCGTTCTGCTGTGAGTCTAGATTATCGAATGGGACGAAAAACTGATAGTGAATAGTAACGTTCAGGGCCTCCTAATGACGATGGATCACTCAAATTAAGTCCCGATTCAATACATCGTCCTCCAGCCGACTTGACTCCATGGGTCTATTGCTGCCTCGGGCACCTTATGGCCGTTCTGCTGTGAGTCTAGATTATCGAATGGGACGAAAAACTGATAGTGAATTGTAACGTTCAGGGCCTCCTAATGACGATGGATCACTCAAATTGCGTCCCGATTCAATACATCGTCCTCCAGCCGACTTGACTCCATGGGACTATTGCTGCCTCGGGCACCTTATGGCCGTTCTGCTGTGAGTCTAGATTATAGAATGGGATGAAAAACTGATAGTGAATTGTAACGTTCAGGGCCACCTAATGACGATAGATCACTCAAATTGCGTCCCGATTCAATACATCGTCCTCCAGCCGACTTGTCTCCATGGGTCTATTGCTGCCTCGGGCACCTTATGGCAGGCCTGCTGTGACTCAAAGATTTTCGAATCGGACGAAAAACTGATAGTGAATTGTAACGTTCAGGGCCTCCTAATGACGATGGATCACTCAAATTGCGTCCCGATTCAATACATCGTCCTCCAGCCGACTTGACTCCATGGGTCTATTGCTGCCTCGGGACCTTATGGCCGTTCTGCTGTGAGTCAAAGATTTTCGAATCGGACGAAAAACTGATAGTGAATTGTAACGTTCAGGCCCACCTAATGACGATGGATCACTCAAATTGCGTCCCGATTCAATACATCGTCCTCCAGCCGACTTGACTCCATGGGTCTATTGCTGCCTCGGGCACCTTATGGCCGTTCTGCAGTGAGTCTAGATTATGGAATGGGACGATAAACTGATAGTGAATTGTAACGTCCAGGGCCTCCTAATGACGATGGATCACTCAAATTGCGTCCCGATTCAATACATCGTCCTCCAGCCGACATGACTCCATGGGTCTATTGCTGCCTCGGGCACCTTATGGCCGTTCTGCTGTGAGTCTAGATTATCGAATGGGACGAAAAACTGATAGTGAATTGTAACGTTCAGGGCCTCCTAATGACGATGGATCACTCAAATTGCGTCCCGATTCAATACATCGTCCTCCAGCAGACTTGTCTCCATGGGTCGAATGCTGCCTCGGGCACCTAATGGCCGTTCTGCTGTGAGTCAAAGATTTTCGAATCGGACGAAAAACTGATAGTGAATTGAAACATTCAGGGCCACCTAATGACGATGGACCACGCAAATTGCGTCCCGATTCAATACATCGTCCTTTAGCCGAGTTGACTCCATGGGTCTATTGCTGCCTCGGGCACCTTATGGCCGTTCTGCTGTGAATCTAGATTATCGAATGGGACGAAAAACTGATAGTGAATTGTAACGTTCAGGGCCACCTAATGACGATGGATCACTCAAATTGCGTCACGATTCAATACATCGTCCCCAGCCGACTTGTCTCCATGGGTCTATTGCTGCCTCGGGCACCTTAAGGCCGTTCTGCTGTGAGTCTAGATTATCGAATGGGACGAAAAACTGATTGTGAATTGTAACGTTCAGGGCCACCTAATGACGATGGATCACTCAAATTGCGTCCTGATTCAATACATCGTCCTCCAGCAGACTTGACTTCATGGGTCTATTGCTGCCTCGGGCACCTTATGGCCGTTCTGCTGTGAGTCAAAGATTTTCGAATCGGACGAAAAACTGATAGTGAATTGTAACGTTCAGGGCCACCTAATGACGATGAATCACTCAAATTGCGTCCCGATTCAATACATCGTCCTCCAGCAGACTTGTCTCCATGGGTCTATTGCTGCCTCGGGCACCTTATGGCTGGCCTGCTGTGACTCAAAGATTTTCGAATCGGACGAAAAACTGATAGTGAATTGTAACGTTCAGGGCCTCCTAATGACGATGGATCACTCAAATTGCGTCCCGATTCAATACATCGTCCTCCAGCCGACTTGACTCCATGGGTCTATTGCTGCCTCGGGCACCTTATGGCCGTTCTGCTGTGAGTCTAGATTTTCGAATGGGACGAAAAACTGATAGTGAATTGTAACGTTCAGGCCCTCCTAATGACGATGGATCACTCAAATTGCGTCCCGATTAAATACAGCGTCCTCCTGTAGACTTGTCTCCATGGGTCGATTGCTGCCTCGGGCACCTAATGGCCGTCCTGCTGTGAGTCAAAGATTTTCGAATCGGACGAAAAACTGATAGTGAATTGTAACATTCAGGGCCACCTAATGACGATGGACCACGCAAATTGCGTCCCGATTCAATACATCGTCCTCCAGCCGAGTTGACTCCATGGGTCTATTGCTGCCTCGGGCACCTTATGGCCGTTCTGCTGTGAGTCTAGATTATCGAATGGGACGAAATACTGATAGTGAATTGTATCGTTCAGGGCCTCCTAATGACGATGGATCACTCAAATTGCGTCCCGATTCAATACATCGTCCTCCAGCCGACTTGACTCCATGGGTCTATTGCTGCCTCGGGCACCTTATGGCCGTTCTGCTGTGAGTCTAGATTATCGAATGGGACGAAAAACTGATAGTGAATTGTAACGTTCAGGGCCTCCTAATGACGATGGATCACTCAAATTGCGTCCCGATTCAATACATCGTCCTCCAGCAGACTTGTCTCCATGGGTCGATTGCTACCTCGGGCACCTAAAGGCCGTTCTGCTGTGAGTCAAAGATTTTCGAATCGGACGAAAAACTGATAGTGAATTGTAACATTCAGGGCCACCTAATGACGATGGACCACGCAAATTGCGTCCCGATTCAATACATCGTCCTCCAGCCGAGTTGACTCCATGGGTCTATTGCTGCCTCGGGCACCTTATGGCCGTTCTGCTGTGAATCTAGATTATCGAATGGGACGAAAAACTGAAAGTGAATTGTAACGTTCAGGGCCACCTAATGACGATGGATCAGTCAAATTGCGTCCCGATTCAATACATCGTCCCCAGCCGACTTGTCTCCATGGGTCTATTGCTGCCTCGGGCACCTTATGGCCGTTCTGCTGTGAGTCTAGATTATCGAATGGGACGAAAAACTGATAGTGAATTGTAACGTTCAGGGCCACCTAATGACGATGGATCACTCAAATTGCGTCTGATTCAATACATCGTCCTCCAGCAGACTTGACTCCATGGGTCTATTGCTGCCTCGGGCACCTTATGGCCATTCTGCAGTGAGTCTAGATTATCGAATGGGACGAAAAACTGATAGTGAATTGTAACGTTCAGGGCCTCCTAATGACGATGGATCACTCAAATTGCGTCCCGATTCAATACATCGTCCTCCAGCCGACTTGACTCCATGGGTCTATTGCTGCCTCGGGCACCTTATGGCCGTTCTGCTGTGAGTCTAGATTATCGAATGGGACGAAAAACTGATAGTGAATTGTAACGTTCAGGGCCTCCTAATGACGATGGTTCACTCAAATTGCGTCCCGATTCAATACATCGTCCTCCAGCAGACTTGTCTCCATGGGTCGATTGCTGCCTCGGGCACCTAATGGCCGTTCTGCTGTGAGTCAAAGATTTTCGAATCGGACGAAAAACTGATAGTGAATTGTAACATTCAGGGCCACCTAATGACGTTGGACCACGCAAATTGCGTCCCGATTCAATACATCGTCCTTTAGCCGAGTTGACTCCATGGGTCTATTGCTGCCTCGGGCACCTTATGGCCGTTCTGCTGTGAATCTAGATTTTCGAATGGGACGAAAAACTGATAGTGAATTGTAACGTTCAGGGCCACCTAATGACGATGGATCACTCAAATTGCGACCCGATTCAATACATCGTCCCCAGCCGACTTGTCTCCATGGGTCTATTGCTGCCTCGGGCACCTTATGGCCGTTCTGCAGTGAGTCTAGATTATGGAATGGGACGATAAACTGATAGTGAATTGTAACGTCCAGGGCCTCCTAATGACGATGGATCACTCAAATTGCGTCCCGATTCAATACATCGTCCTCCAGCCGACATGACTCCATGGGTCTATTGCTGCCTCGGGCACCTTATGGCCGTTCTGCTGTGAGTCTAGATTATCGAATGGGACGAAAAACTGATAGTGAATTGTAACGTTCAGGGCCTCCTAATGACGATGGATCACTCAAATTGCGTCCCGATTCAATACATCGTCCTCCAGCAGACTTGTCTCCATGGGTCGAATGCTGCCTCGGGCACCTAATGGCCGTTCTGCTGTGAGTCAAAGATTTTCGAATCGGACGAAAAACTGATAGTGAATTGAAACATTCAGGGCCACCTAATGACGATGGACCACGCAAATTGCGTCCCGATTCAATACATCGTCCTTTAGCCGAGTTGACTCCATGGGTCTATTGCTGCCTCGGGCACCTTATGGCCGTTCTGCTGTGAATCTAGATTATCGAATGGGACGAAAAACTGATAGTGAATTGTAACGTTCAGGGCCACCTAATGACGATGGATCACTCAAATTGCGTCCCGATTCAATACATCGTCCTCAGCCGACTTGTCTCCATGGGTCTATTGCTGCCTCGGGCACCTTAAGGCCGTTCTGCTGTGAGTCTAGATTATCGAATGGGACGAAAAACTGATTGTGAATTGTAACGTTCAGGGCCACCTAATGACGATGGATCACTCAAATTGCGTCCTGATTCAATACATCGTCCTCCAGCAGACTTGACTTCATGGGTCTATTGCTGCCTCGGGCACCTTATGGCCGTTCTGCTGTGAGTCAAAGATTTTCGAATCGGACGAAAAACTGATAGTGAATTGTAACGTTCAGGGCCACCTAATGACGATGAATCACTCAAATTGCGTCCCGATTCAATACATCGTCCTCCAGCAGACTTGTCTCCATGGGTCTATTGCTGCCTCGGGCACCTTATGGCTGGCCTGCTGTGACTCAAAGATTTTCGAATCGGACGAAAAACTGATAGTGAATTGTAACGTTCAAGGCCTCCTAATGACGATGGATCACTCAAATTGCGTCCCGATTCAATACATCGTCCTCCAGCCGACTTGACTCCATGGGTCTATTGCTGCCTCGGGCACCTTATGGCCGTTCTGCTGTGAGTCTAGATTTTCGAATGGGACGAAAAACTGATAGTGAATTGTAACGTTCAGGCCCTCCTAATGACGATGGATCACTCAAATTGCGTCCCGATTAAATACATCGTCCTCCAGTAGACTTGTCTCCATGGGTCGATTGCTGCCTCGGGCACCTAATGGCCGTCCTGCTGTGAGTCAAAGATTTTCGAATCGGACGAAAAACTGATAGTGAATTGTAACATTCAGGGCCACCTAATGACGATGGACCACGCAAATTGCGTCCCGATTCAATACATCGTCCTCCAGCCGAGTTGACTCCATGGGTCTATTGCTGCCTCGGGCACCTTATGGCCGTTCTGCTGTGAGTCTAGATTATCGAATGGGACGAAATACTGATAGTGAATTGTATCGTTCAGGGCCTCCTAATGACGATGGATCACTCAAATTGCGTCCCGATTCAATACATCGTCCTCCAGCCGACTTGACTCCATGGGTCTATTGCTGCCTCGGGCACCTTATGGCCGTTCTGCTGTGAGTCTAGATTATCGAATGGGACGAAAAACTGATAGTGAATTGTAACGTTCAGGGCCTCCTAATGACGATGGATCACTCAAATTGCGTCCCGATTCAATACATCGTCCTCCAGCAGACTTGTCTCCATGGGTCGATTGCTGCCTCGGGCACCTAAAGGCCGTTCTGCTGTGAGTCAAAGATTTTCGAATCGGACGAAAAACTGATAGTGAATTGTAACATTCAGGGCCACCTAATGACGATGGACCACGCAAATTGCGTCCCGATTCAATACATCGTCCTCCAGCCGAGTTGACTCCATGGGTCTATTGCTGCCTCGGGCACCTTATGGCCGTTCTGCTGTGAATCTAGATTATCGAATGGGACGAAAAACTGAAAGTGAATTGTAACGTTCAGGGCCACCTAATGACGATGGATCAGTCAAATTGCGTCCCGATTCAATACATCGTCCCCAGCCGACTTGTCTCCATGGGTCTATTGCTGCCTCGGGCACCTTATGGCCGTTCTGCTGTGAGTCTAGATTATCGAATGGGACGAAAAACTGATAGTGAATTGTAACGTTCAGGGCCACCTAATGACGATGGATCACTCAAATTGCGTCTGATTCAATACATCGTCCTCCAGCAGACTTGACTCCATGGGTCTATTGCTGCCTCGGGCACCTTATGGCCATTCTGCAGTGAGTCTAGATTATCGAATGGGACGAAAAACTGATAGTGAATTGTAACGTTCAGGGCCTCCTAATGACGATGGATCACTCAAATTGCGTCCCGATTCAATACATCGTCCTCCAGCCGACTTGACTCCATGGGTCTATTGCTGCCTCGGGCACCTTATGGCCGTTCTGCTGTGAGTCTAGATTATCGAATGGGACGAAAAACTGATAGTGAATTGTAACGTTCAGGGCCTCCTAATGACGATGGTTCACTCAAATTGCGTCCCGATTCAATACATCGTCCTCCAGCAGACTTGTCTCCATGGGTCGATTGCTGCCTCGGGCACTTAATGGCCGTTCTGCTGTGAGTCAAAGATTTTCGAATCGGACGAAAAACTGATAGTGAATTGTAACATTCAGGGCCACCTAATGACGATGGACCACGCAAATTGCGTCCCGATTCAATACATCGTCCTTTAGCCGAGTTGACTCCATGGGTCTATTGCTGCCTCGGGCACCTTATGGCCGTTCTGCTGTGAATCTAGATTTTCGAATGGGACGAAAAACTGATAGTGAATTGTAACGTTCAGGGCCACCTAATGACGATGGATCACTCAAATTGCGTCCTGATTCAATACATCGTCCTCCAGCAGACTTGACTTCATGGGTCTATTGCTGCCTCGGGACCTTATGGCCGTTCTGCTGTGAGTCAAAGATTTTCGAATCGGACGAAAAACTGATAGTGAATTGTAACATTCAGGGCCACCTAATGACGATGGACCACGCAAATTGCGTCCCGATTCAATACATCGTCCTCCAGCCGAGTTGACTCCATGGGTCTATTGCTGCCTCGGGCACCTTATGGCCGTTCTGCTGTGAATCTAGATTATCGAATGGGACGAAAAACTGATAGTGAATTGTAACGTTCAGGGCCACCTAATGACGATGGACCACGCAAATTGCGTCCAGATTCAATACATCGTCCTCCACCCGAGTTGACTCCATGGGTCTATTGCTGCCTGGGGCACCTTATGGCCGTTCTGCTGTGTGTCTAGATTATCGAATGGGACGAAAAACTGATAGTGAATTGTAACGTTCAGGGCCACCTAATGACGATGGACCACGCAAATTGCGTCCTGATTCAATACATCGTCCTCCAGCAGACTTGACTTCATGGGTCTATTGCTGCCTCGGGCACCTTATGGCCGTTCTGCTGTGAGTCTAGATTATCGAATGGGACGAAAAACTGATAGTGAATTGTAACGTTCAGGGCCTCCTAATGACGATGGTTCACTCAAATTGCGTCCCGATTCAATACATCGTCCTCCAGCAGACTTGTCTCCATGGGTCGATTGCTGCCTCGGGCACCTAATGGCCGTTCTGCTGTGAGTCAAAGATTTTCGAATCGGACGAAAAACTGATAGTGAATTGTAACATTCAGGGCCACCTAATGACGATGGACCACGCAAATTGCGTCCCGATTCAATACATCGTCCTTTAGCCGAGTTGACTCCATGGGTCTATTGCTGCCTCGGGCACCTTATGGCCGTTCTGCTGTGAATCTAGATTTTCGAATGGGACGAAAAACTGATAGTGAATTGTAACGTTCAGGGCCACCTAATGACGATGGATCACTCAAATTGCGACCCGATTCAATACATCGTCCCCAGCCGACTTGTCTCCATGGGTCTATTGCTGCCTCGGGCACCTTATGGCCGTTCTGCTGTGAGTCTAGATTATCGAATGGGACGAAAAACTGAAAGTGAATTGTAACGTTCAGGGCCACCTAATGACGATGGATCACTCAAATTGCGTCCTGATTCAATACATCGTCCTCCAGCAGACTTGACTTCATGGGTCTATTGCTGCCTCGGGACCTTATGGCCGTTCTGCTGTGAGTCAAAGATTTTCGAATCGGACGAAAAACTGATAGTGAATTGTAACATTCAGGGCCACCTAATGACGATGGACCACGCAAATTGCGTCCCGATTCAATACATCGTCCTCCAGCCGAGTTGACTCCATGGGTCTATTGCTGCCTCGGGCACCTTATGGCCGTTCTGCTGTGAATCTAGATTATCGAATGGGACGAAAAACTGATAGTGAATTGTAACGTTCAGGGCCACCTAATGACGATGGATCACTCAAATTGCGTCCCGATTCAATACATCGTCCCCAGCCGACTTGTCTCCATGGGTCTATTGCTGCCTCGGGCACCTTATGGCCGTTCTGCTGTGAGTCTAGATTATCGAATGGGACGAAAAACTGATAGTGAATTGTAACGTTCAGGGCCACCTAATGACGATGGACCACGCAAATTGCGTCCAGATTCAATACATCGTCCTCCACCCGAGTTGACTCCATGGGTCTATTGCTGCCTGGGGCACCTTATGGCCGTTCTGCTGTGTGTCTAGATTATCGAATGGGACGAAAAACTGATAGTGAATTGTAACGTTCAGGGCCACCTAATGACGATGGACCACGCAAATTGCGTCCTGATTCAATACATCGTCCTCCAGCAGACTTGACTTCATGGGTCTATTGCTGCCTCGGGCACCTTATGGCCGTTCTGCTGTGAGTCTAGATTATCGAATGGGACGAAAAACTGATAGTGAATTGTAACGTTCAGGGCCTCCTAATGACGATGGTTCACTCAAATTGCGTCCCCATTCAATACATCGTCCTCCAGCAGACTTGTCTCCATGGGTCGATTGCTGCCTCGGGCACCTAATGGCCGTTCTGCTGTGAGTCAAAGATTTTCGAATCGGACGAAAAACTGATAGTGATTTGTAACATTCAGGGCCACCTAATGACGATGGACCACGCAAATTGCGTCCCGATTCAATACATCGTCCTTTAGCCGAGTTGACTCCATGGGTCTATTGCTGCCTCGGGCACCTTATGGCCGTTCTGCTGTGAATCTAGATTTTCGAATGGGACGAAAAACTGATAGTGAATTGTAACGTTCAGGGCCACCTAATGACGATGGATCACTCAAATTGCGTCCCGATTCAATACATCGTCCCCAGCCGACTTGTCTCTATGGGTCTATTGCTGCCTCGGGCACCTTATGGCCGTTCTGCTGTGAGTCTAGATTATCGAATGGGACGAAAAACTGATAGTGAATTGTAACGTTCAGGGCCACCTAATGACGATGGATCACTCAAATTGCGTCCTGATTCAATACATCGTCCTCCAGCAGACTTGACTTCATGGGTCTATTGCTGCCTCGCGACCTTATGGCCGTTCTGCTGTGAGTCAAAGATTTTCGAATCGGACGAAAAACTGATAGTGAATTGTAACATTCAGGGCCACCTAATGACGATGGACCACGCAAATTGCGTCCCGATTCAATACATCGTCCTCCAGCCGAGTTGACTCCATGGGTCTATTGCTGCCTCGGGCACCTTATGGCCGTTCTGCTGTGAATCTAGATTATCGAATGGGACGAAAAACTGATAGTGAATTGTAACGTTCAGGGCCACCTAATGACGATGGATCACTCAAATTGCGTCCCGATTCAATTCATCGTCCCCAGCCGACTTGTCTCCATGGGTCTATTGCTGCCTCGGGCACCTTATGGCCGTTCTGCTGTGAGTCTAGATTTTCGAATCGGACGAAAAACTCATAGTGAATTGCAACTTTCAGGGCCACCTAATGACGATGGATCACTCATATTGCGTCCCGATTCAATACATCGTCCTCCAGCAGACTTGTCTCCATGGGTCGATTGCTGCCTCGGGCACCTTATGGCCGTTCTGCTGTGAGTCAAAGATTTTCGAATCGGACGAAAAACTGATAGTGATTTGTAACATTCAGGGCCACCTAATGACGATGGACCACACAAATTGCGTCCCGATTCAGTACATCGTCCACTAGCCGACTTGACTCCATGGGACTATTGCTGCCTCGGGCACCTTATGGCCGTTCTGCTGTGAGTCTAGATTATCGAATGGGATGAAAAATTGATAGTGAATTGTAACGTTCAGGGGCACCTAATGACGATGGATCACTCAAATTGCGTCCCGATTCAATACATCGTCCTCCAGCAGTCTTGTCTCCACGGGTCTATTGCTGCCTCGGGCACCTTATGGCAGGCCTGCTGTGACTCAAAGATTTTCGAATCGGACGAAAAACTGATAGTGAATTGTAACGTTCAGGGCCTCCTAATGACGATGGATCACTCAAATTGCGTCCCGATTCAATACATCGTCCTCCAGCCGTCTTGACTCCATGGGACTATTGCTGCCTCGGGCACCTTATGGCCGTTCTGCTGTGAGTCTAGATTATCGAATGGTACGAAAAACTGATAGTGAATTGTAACGTTCAGGCCCTCCTAATGACGATGGATCACTCAAATTGCGTCCCGATTCAATACATCGTCCTCCAGCAGGCTTGTCTCCATGGGTCGATTGCTGCCTCGGGCACCTAATGGCCGTCCTGCTGTGAGTCAAAGATTTTCGAATCGGACGAAAAACTGATAGTGATTTGTAACATTCAGGGCCACCTAATGACGATGGACCACGCAAATTGCGTCCCGATTCAATACATCGTCCTCCAGCCGAGTTGACTCCATGGGTCTATTGCTGCCTCGGGCACCTTATGGCCGTTCTGCTGTGAATCTAGATGATCGAATGGGACGAAAAACTGATAGTGAATTGTAACGTTCAGGGCCACCTAATGACGATGGATCACTCAAATTGCGTCCCGATTCAATACATCGTCCCCAGCCGACTTGACTCCATGGGACTATTGTTGCCTCGGGCACCTTATGGCCGTTCTGCTGTGAGTCTAGATTATCGAATGAGACGAAATACTGATAGTGAATTGTAACGTTCAGGGCCTCCTAATGACGATGGATCACTCAAATTGCGTCCCGATTCAATACATCGTCCTCCAGCAGACATGTCTCCATGGGTCGATTGCTGCCTCGGGCACCTAATGGCCGTTCTGCTGTGAGTCAAAGATTTTCGAATCGGACGAAAAACTGATAGTGAATTGTAACATTCAGGGCCACCTAATGACGATGGACCACGCAAATTGCGTCCCGATTCAATACATCGTCCTTTAGCCGAGTTGACTCCATGGGTCTATTGCTGCCTCGGGCACCTTATGGCCGTTCTGCTGTGAGTCTAGATTATCGAATGAGACGAAAAACTGATAGTGAATTGTAACGTTCAGGGCCACCTAATGACGATGGATCACTCAAATTGCGTCCTGATTCAATACATGTTCCTCCAGCAGACTTGACTTCATGGGTCTATTACTGCCTCGGGACCTTATGGCCGTTCTGCTGTGAGTCAAAGATTTTCGAATCGGACGGAAAACTGATAGTGAATTGTGACGTTCAGGGCCACCTAATGACGATGAATCACTCAAATTGCGTCCCGATTCAATACATCGTCCTCCAGCAGACTTGTCTCCATGGGTCTATTGCTGCCTCGGGCACCTTATGGCAGGCCTGCTGAGACTCAAAGATTTTCGAATCGGTCGAAAAACTGATAGTGAATTGTAACGTTCAGGGCCTCCTAATGACGATGGATCACCCAAATTGCGTCCCGATTCAATACATCGTCCTCCAGCCGACTTGACTCCATGGGTCTATTGCTGCCTCGGGCACCTTATGGCCGTTCTGCTGTGAGTCTAGATTATCGAATGGGACGAAAAACTGATAGTGAATTGTAACGTTCAGGCCCTCCTAATGACGATGGATCACTCAAATTGCGTCCCGATTCAATAGATCGTCCTCCAGCAGACTTGTCTCCATGGGTCTATTGCTGCCTCGGGCACCTAATGGCCGTCCTGCTGTGAGTCAAAGATTTTCGAATCGGACGAAAAACTGATAGTGAATTGTAACATTCAGGGCCACCTAATGACGATGGACCACGCAAATTGCGTCCCGATTCAATACATCGTCCTCCAGCCGACTTGACTCCATGGGTCTATTGCTGCCTCGTGCACCTTATGGCCGTTCTGCTGTGAGTCTAGATTATCGAATGGGACGAAAAACTGATATTGAATTGTAACGTTCAGGGCCTCCTAATGACGATGGATCACTCAAATTGCGTCCCGATTCAATACATCGTCCTCCAGCAGACTTGTCTCCATGGGTCGATTGCTGCCTCGGGCACCTTATGGCCGTTCTGCTGTGAGTCTAGATTATCGAATGGGACGAACAACTGATAGTGAATTGTAACGTTCAGGGCCTCCTAATGACGATGGATCACTCAAATTGCGTCCCGATTCAATACATCGTCCTCCAGCCGACTTGACTCCATGGGACTATTGCTGCCTCGGGCACCTTATGGCCGTTCTGCTGTGAGTCTAGATTATAGAATGGGATGAAAAACTGATAGTGAATTGTAACGTTCAGGGCCTCCTAATGACGATGGATCACTCAAATTGCGTCCCGATTCAATACATCGTCCTCCAGCAGACTTGTCTCCATGGGTCGATTGCTGCCTCGGGCACCTTATGGCCGTTCTGCTGTGAGTCTAGATTTTCGAATCGGACGAAAAACTGATAGTGAATTGTAACGTTCAGGGCCTCCTAATGACGATGGATCACTCAAATTGCGTCCCGATTCAATACATCGTCCTCCAGCCGACTTGACTCCATGGGTCTATTGCTGCCTCGGGCACCTTATGACCGTTCTGCTGTGAGTCTAGATTATCGAATGGGACGAAAAACTGATAGTGAATAGTAACGTTCAGGGCCTCCTAATGACGATGGATCACTCAAATTAAGTCCCGATTCAATACATCGTCCTCCAGCCGACTTGACTCCATGGGTCTATTGCTGCCTCGGGCACCTTATGGCCGTTCTGCTGTGAGTCTAGATTATCGAATGGGACGAAAAACTGATAGTGAATTGTAACGTTCAGGGCCTCCTAATGACGAAGGATCACTCAAATTGCGTCCCGATTCAATACATCGTCCTCCAGCCGACTTGACTCCATGGAACTATTGCTGCCTCGGGCACCTTATGGCCGTTCTGCTGTGAGTCTAGATTATAGAATGGGATGAAAAACTGATAGTGAATTGTAACGTTCAGGGCCACCTAATGACGATAGATCACTCAAATTGCGTCCCGATTCAATACATCGTCCTCCAGCCGACTTGTCTCCATGGGTCTATTGCTGCCTCGGGCACCTTATGGCAGGCCTGCTGTGACTCAAAGATTTTCGAATCGGACGAAAAACTGATAGTGAATTGTAACGTTCAGGGCCTCCTAATGACGATGGATCACTCATATTGCGTCCCGATTCAATACATCGTCCTCCAGCCGACTTGACTCCATGGGTCTATTGCTGCCTCGGGACCTTATGGCCGTTCTGATGTGAGTCAAAGATTTTCGAATCGGACGAAAAACTGATAGTGAATTGTAACGTTCAGGGCCACCTAATGACGATGAATCACTCAAATTGCGTCCCGATTCAATACATCGTCCTCCAGCAGACTTGTCTCCATGGGTCGATTGCTGCCTCGGGCACCTAATGGCCGTTCTGCTGTGAGTCAAAGATTTTCGAATCGGAAGAAAAACTGATAGTGAATTGTAACGTTCAGGGCCACCTAATGACGATGGATCACTCAAATTGCGTCCCGATTCAATACATCGTCCCCAGCCGACTTACCTCCATGGGACTATTGCTGCCTCGGGCACCTTATGGCCGTCCTGCTGTGAGTCTAGATTATAGAATGGGATGAAAAACTGATAGTGAATTGTAACGTTCAGGGCCTCCTAATGACGATGGATCACTCAAATTGCGTCCCGATTCAATACATCGTCCTCCAGCAGACTTGTCTCCATGGGTCGATTGCTGCCTCGGGCACCTTATGGCCGTTCTGCTGTGAATCTAGATGATCGAATGGGACGAAAAACTGATAGTGAATTGTAACGTTCAGGGCCACCTAATGACGATGGATCACTCAAATTGCGTCCCGACTCAATTCATCGTCCCCAGCCGACTTGTCTCCATGGGTCTATTGCTGCCTCGGGCACCTTATGGCCGTTCTGCTGTAAGTCTGGATTACCGAATGGGACGAAAAACTGATAGTGAATTGTAACGTTCAGGGCCACCTAATGACGATGGATCACTCAAATTGCGTCCTGATTCAATACATCGTCCTCCAGCAGAGTTGACTTCATGGGTCTATTGCTGCCTCGGGCACCTTATGGCCGTTCTGCTGTGAGTCAAAGATTTTCGAATCGGACGAAAAACTGATAGTGAATTGTAACTTTCAGGGCCACCTAATGACGATGGATCACTCAAATTGTGTCCCGATTCAATACATCGTCCTCCAGCAGACTTGTCTCCATGGGTCGATTGCTGCCTCGGGCACCTTATGGCCGTTCTGCTGTGAGTCAAAGATTTTCGAATCGGACGAAAAACTGATAGTGATTTGTAACATTCAGGGCCACCTAATGACGAAGGACCACACAAATTGCGTCCCGATTCAGTACATCGTCCACTAGCCGACTTGACTCCATGGGACTACTGCTGCCTCGGGCACCTTATGGCCGTTCTGCTGTGAGTCTAGATTATAGAATGGGATGAAAAATTGATAGTGAATTGTAACGTTCAGGGCCACCTAATGACGATGGATCACTCAAATTGCGTCCCGATTCAATACATCGTCCTCCAGCAGTCTTGTCTCCATGAGTCTATTGCTGCCTCGGGCACCTTATGGCAGGCCTGCTGTGACTCAAAGATTTTCGAATCGGACGAAAAACTGATAGTGAATTGTAACATTCAGGGCCACCTAATGACGATGGACCACGCAAATTGCGTCCCGATTCAATACATCGTCCTCCAGCCGAGTTGACTCCATGGGTCTATTGCTGCCTCGGGCACCTTATGGCCGTTCTGATGTGAATCTAGATTATCGAATGGGACGAAAAACTGATAGTGAATTGTAACGTTCAGGGCCACCTAATGACGATGGATCACTCAAATTGCGTCCCGATTCAATACATCGTCCTCCAGCCAACTTGTCTCCATGAGTCTATTGCTGCCTCGGGCACCTTATGGCAGGCCTGCTGTGACTCAAAGATTTTCGAATCGGACGAAAAACTGATAGTGAATTGTAACGTTCAGGGCCTCCTAATGACGATGGATCACTCAAATTGCGTCCCGATTCAATACATCGTCCTCCAGCCGACTTGACTCCATGGGTCTATTGCTGCCTCGGGCACCTTATGGCCGTTCTGCTGTGAGTCTAGATTATAGAATGAGATGAAAAACTGATAGTGAATTGTAACGTTCAGGGCCACCTAATGACGATAGATCACTCAAATTGCGTCCCGATTCAATACATCGTCCTCCAGCCGACTTGACTCCATGGGACTATTGCTGCCTCGGGCACCTTATGGCCGTTCTGCTGTGAGTCTAGATTATAGAATGGGATGAAAAACTGATAGTGAATTGTAACGTTCTGGGCCACCTAATGACGATAGATCACTCAAATTGCGTCCCGATTCAATACATCGTCCTCCAGCCGACTTGTCTCCATGGGTCTATTGCTGCCTCGGGCACCTTATGGCAGGCCTGCTGTGACTCCAAGATTTTCGAATCGGACGAAAAACTGATAGTGAATTGTAACGTTCAGGGCCTCCTAATGACGATGGATCACTCAAATTGCGTCCCGATTCAATACATCGTCCTCCAGCCGACTTGACTCCATGGGTCTATTGCTGCCTCGGGCACCTTATGGCCGTTCTGCTGTGAGTCTAGATTATCGAATGGGACGAAAAACTGATATTGAATTGTAACGTTCAGGGCCTCCTAATGACGATGGATCACTCAAATTGCGTCCCGATTCAATACATCGTCCTCCAGCAGACTTGTCTCCATGGGTCGATTGCTGCCTCGGGCACCTTATGGCCGTTCTGCTGTGAGTCTAGATTATCGAATGGGACGAACAACTGATAGTGAATTGTAACGTTCAGGGCCTCCTAATGACGATGGATCACTCAAATTGCGTCCCGATTCAATACATCGTCCTCCAGCCGACTTGACTCCATGGGACTATTGCTGCCTCGGGCACCTTATGGCCGTTCTGCTGTGAGTCTAGATTATAGAATGGGATGAAAAACTGATAGTGAATTGTAACGTTCAGGGCCTCCTAATGACGATGGATCACTCAAATTGCGTCCCGATTCAATACATCGTCCTCCAGCAGACTTGTCTCCATGGGTCGATTGCTGCCTCGGGCACCTTATGGCCGTTCTGCTGTGAGTCTAGATTTTCGAATCGGACGAAAAACTGATAGTGAATTGTAACGTTCAGGGCCTCCTAATGACGATGGATCACTCAAATTGCGTCCCGATTCAATACATCGTCCTCCAGCCGACTTGACTCCATGGGTCTATTGCTGCCTCGGGCACCTTATGACCGTTCTGCTGTGAGTCTAGATTATCGAATGGGACGAAAAACTGATAGTGAATAGTAACGTTCAGGGCCTCCTAATGACGATGGATCACTCAAATTAAGTCCCGATTCAATACATCGCCCTCCAGCCGACTTGACTCCATGGGTCTATTGCTGCCTCGGGCACCTTATGGCCGTTCTGCTGTGAGTCTAGATTATCGAATGGGACGAAAAACTGATAGTGAATTGTAACGTTCAGGGCCTCCTAATGACGAAGGATCACTCAAATTGCGTCCCGATTCAATACATCGTCCTCCAGCCGACTTGACTCCATGGAACTATTGCTGCCTCGGGCACCTTATGGCCGTTCTGCTGTGAGTCTAGATTATAGAATGGGATGAAAAACTGATAGTGAATTGTAACGTTCAGGGCCACCTAATGACGATAGATCACTCAAATTGCGTCCCGATTCAATACATCGTCCTCCAGCCGACTTGTCTCCATGGGTCTATTGCTGCCTCGGGCACCTTATGGCAGGCCTGCTGTGACTCAAAGAATTTCGAATCGGACGAAAAACTGATAGTGAATTGTAACGTTCAGGGCCTCCTAATGACGATGGATCACTCATATTGCGTCCCGATTCAATACATCGTCCTCCAGCCGACTTGACTCCATGGGTCTATTGCTGCCTCGGGACCTTATGGCCGTTCTGATGTGAGTCAAAGATTTTCGAATCGGACGAAAAACTGATAGTGAATTGTAACGTTCAGGGCCACCTAATGACGATGAATCACTCAAATTGCGTCCCGATTCAATACATCGTCCTCCAGCAGACTTGTCTCCATGGGTCGATTGCTGCCTCGGGCACCTAATGGCCGTTCTGCTGTGAGTCAAAGATTTTCGAATCGGAAGAAAAACTGATAGTGAATTGTAACGTTCAGGGCCACCTAATGACGATGGATCACTCAAATTGCGTCCCGATTCAATACATCGTCCCCAGCCGACTTATCTCCATGGGACTATTGCTGCCTCGGGCACCTTATGGCCGTTCTGCTGTGAGTCTAGATTATAGAATGGGATGAAAATCTGATAGTGAATTGTAACGTTCAGGGCCACCTAATGACGATAGATCACTCAAATTGCGTCCCGATTCAATACATCGTCCTCCAGCCGACTTGTCTCCATAGGTCTATTGCTGCCTCGGGCACCTTATGGCAGGCCTGCTGTGACTCAAAGATTTTCGAATCGGACGAAAAACTGATAGTGAATTGTAACGTTCAGGGCCACCTAATGACGATGAATCACTCAAATTGCGTCCCGATTCAATACATCGTCCTCCAGCAGACTTGTCTCCATGGGTCTATTGCTGCCTCGGGCACCTTATGGCAGGTCTGCTGTGAGTCAAAGATTTTCGAATCGGACGAAAAACTGATAGTGAATTGTAACATTCAGGGCCACCTAATGACGATGGACCACGCAAATTGCGTCCCGATTCAATACATCGTCCTCCAGCCGAGTTGACTCCATGGGTCTATTGCTGACTCGGGCACTTTATGGCCGTTCTGCTGTGAATCTAGATTATCGAATGGGACGAAAAACTGATAGTGAATTGTAACGTTCAGGGCCAACTAATGACGATGGATCACTCAAATTGCGTCCCGATTCAATACATCGTCCCCAGCCGACTTGTCCCCATGTGTCTATTGCTGCCTCGGGCACCTTATGGCCGTTCTGCTGTGAGTCTAGATTATCGAATGGGACGAAAAACTGATAGTGAATTGTAACGTTCAGGGCCACCTAATGACGATGGATCACTCAAATTGCGTCCTGATTCAATACATCGTCCTCCAGCAGACTTGACTTCATGGGTCTATTGCTGCCTCGGGCACCTTATGGCCGTTCTGCTGTGAGTCAAAGATTTTCGAATCGGACGAAAATCTGATAGTGAATTGTAACTTTCAGGGCCACCTAATGACGATGGACCACACAAATTGCGTCCCGATTCAGTACATCGTCCACTAGCCGACTTGACTCCATGGGACTATTGCAGCCTCGGGCACCTTATGGCCGTTCTGCTGTGAGTCTAGATTATAGAATGGGATGAGAGTTTGATAGTGAATTGTAACGTTCAGGGCCACCTAATGACGATGGATCACTCAAATTGCGTCCCGATTCAATACATCGTCCTCCAGCAGTCTTGTCTCCATGGGTCTATTGCTGCCTCGGGCACCTTATGGCAGGCCTGCTGTGACTCAAAGATTTTCGAATCGGACGAAAAACTGATAGTGAATTGTAACGTTCAGGGCCTCCTATTGACGATGGATCACTCAAATTGCGTCCCGATTCAATACATCGTCCTCCAGCCGACTTGACTCCATGGGTCTATTGCTGCCTCGGGCACCTTATGGCCGTTCTGCTGTGAATCTAGATGATCGAATGGGACGAAAAACTGATAGTGAATTGTAACGTTCAGGGCCACCTAATGACGATGGATCACTCAAATTGCGTCCCGATTCAATACATCGTCCCCAGCCGACTTGACTCCATGGGACTATTGCTGCCTCGGGCACCTTATGGCCGTTCTGCTGTGAGACTAGATTATCGAATGGGACGAAAAACTGATAGTGAATTGTAACGTTCAGGGCCTCCTAATGACGATGGAACACTCAAATTGCGTCCCGATTCAAAACATCGTCCTCCAGCAGACTTGTCTCCATGGGTCGATTGCTGCCTCGGGCACCTAATGGCCGTTCTGCTGTGAGTCAAAGATTTTCGAATCGGAAGAAAAACTGATAGTGAATTGTAACATTCAGGGCCACCTAATGACGATGGACCACGCAAATTGCGTCCTGATTCAATACATCGTCCTCCAGCAGACTTGACTTCATGGGTCTATTGCTGCATCGGGCACCTTATGGCCGTTCTGCTGTGAGTCAAAGATTTTCGAATCGGACGAAAAACTGATAGTGAATTGTAACTTTCAGGGCCACCTAATGAAGATGTATCACTCAAATTGCGTCCCGATTCAATACATCGTCCTCCAGCAGACTTGTCTCCATGGGTCGATTGCTGCCACGGGCACCTTATGGCCGTTCTGCTGTGAGTCTAGATTATCGAATGGGACGAAAAACTGATAGTGAATTGTAACGTTCAGGGCCACCTAATGACGATGGATCACTCAAATTGCGTCCCGATTCAATACATCGTCCTCCAGCCGAATTGACTCCATGGGTCTATTGCTGCCTCGGGCACCTTATGGCCGTTCTGCTGTGAGTCTAGATTTTCGAATCGGACGAAAAACTGATAGTGAATTGTAACGTTCAGGGCCTCCTAATGACGATGGATCACTCAAATTGCGTCCCGATTCAATACATCGTCCTCCAGCCGACTTGACTCCATGGGTCTATTGCTGCCTCGGGCACCTTATGGCCGTTCTGCTGTGAGTCTAGATTATCGAATGGGACGAAAAACTGATAGTGAATAGTAACGTTCAGGGCCTCCTAATGACGATGGATCACTCAAATTAAGTCCCGATTCAATACATCGTCCTCCAGCCGACTTGACTCCATGGGTCTATTGCTGCCTCGGGCACCTTATGGCCGTTCTGCTGTGAGTCTAGATTATCGAATGGGACGAAAAACTGATAGTGAATTGTAACGTTCAGGGCCTCCTAATGACGATGGATCACTCAAATTGCGTCCCGATTCAATACATCGTCCTCCAGCCGACTTGACTCCATGGAACTATTGCTGCCTCGGGCACCTTATGGCCGTTCTGCTGTGAGTCTAGATTATAGAATGGGATGAAAAACTGATAGTGAATTGTAACGTTCAGGGCCACCTAATGACGATAGATCACTCAAATTGCGTCCCGATTCAATACATCGTCCTCCAGCCGACTTGTCTCCATGGGTCTATTGCTGCCTCGGGCACCTTATGGCAGGCCTGCTGTGACTCAAAGATTTTCGAATCGGACGAAAAACTGATAGTGAATTGTAACGTTCAGGGCCTCCTAATGACGATGGATCACTCATATTGCGTCCCGATTCAATACATCGTCCTCCAGCCGACTTGACTCCATGGGTCTATTGCTGCCTCGGGACCTTATGGCCGTTCTGATGTGAGTCAAAGATTTTCGAATCGGACGAAAAACTGATAGTGAATTGTAACGTTCAGGGCCACCTAATGACGATGGATCACTCAAATTGCGTCCCGATTCAATACATCGTCCCCAGCCGACTTGACTCCATGGGACTATTGCTGCCTCGGGCACCTTATGGCCGTTCTGCTGTGAGTCTAGATTATAGAATGGGATGAAAAACTGATAGTGAATTGTAACGTTTAGGGCCACCTAATGACGATAGATCACTCAAATTGCGTGCCGATTCAATACATCGTCCTCCAGCAGACTTGTCTCCATGGGTCTATTGCTGCCTCGGGCACCTTATGGCAGGCCTGCTGTGAGTCAAAGATTTTCGAATCGGACGAAAAACTGATAGTGAATTGTAACATTCAGGGCCACCTAATGACGATGGACCACACAAATTGCGTCCCGATTCAGTACATCGTCCACTAGCCGACTTGACTCCATGGGACTATTGCAGCCTCGGGCACCTTATGGCCGTTCTGCTGTGAGTCTAGATTATAGAATGGGATGAAAAATTGATAGTGAATTGTAACGTTCAGGGCCACCTAATGACGATGGATCACTCAAATTGCTTCCCGATTCAATACATCGTCCTCCAGCAGTCTTGTCTCCATGGGTCTATTGCTGCCTCGGGCACCTTATGGCAGGCCTGCTGTGACTCAAAGATTTTCGAATCGGACGAAAAACTGATAGTGAATTGTAACGTTCAGGGCCTCCTATTGACGATGGATCACTCACATTGCGTCCCGATTCAATACATCGTCCTCCAGCCGACTTGACTCCATGGGTCTATTGCTGCGTCGGGCACCTTATGGCCGTTCTGCTGTGAATCTAGATGATCGAATGGGACGAAAAACTGATAGTGAATTGTAACGTTCAGGGCCACCTAATGACGATGGATCACTCAAATTGCGTCCCGATTCAATACATCGTCCCCAGCCGACTTGACTCCATGGGACTATTGCTGCCTCGGGCACCTTATGGCCGTTCTGCTGTGAGTCTAGATTATCGAATGGGACGAAAAACTGATAGTGAATTGTAACGTTCAGGGCCTCCTAATGACGATGGAACACTCAAATTGCGTCCCGATTCAAAACATCGTCCTCCAGCAGACTTGTCTCCATGGGTCGATTGCTGCCTCGGGCACCTAATGGCCGTTCTGCTGTGAGTCAAAGATTTTCGAATCGGAAGAAAAACTGATAGTGAATTGTAACGTTCAGGGCCACCTAATGACGATGGATCACTCAAATTGCGTCCCGATTCAATACATCGTCCCCAGCCGACTTATCTCCATGGGACTATTGCTGCCTCGGGCACCTTATGGCCGTTCTGCTGTGAGTCTAGATTATAGAATGGGATGAAAATCTGATAGTGAATTGTAACGTTCAGGGCCACCTAATGACGATAGATCACTCAAATTGCGTCCCGATTCAATACATCGTCCTCCAGCAGACTTGTCTCCATGGGTCTATTGCTGCCTCGGGCACCTTATGGCAGGTCTGCTGTGAGTCAAAGATTTTCGAATCGGACGAAAAACTGATAGTGAATTGTAACATTCAGGGCCACCTAATGACGATGGACCACGCAAATTGCGTCCCGATTCAATACATCGTCCTCCAGCCGAGTTGACTCCATGGGTCTATTGCTGACTCGGGCACTTTATGGCCGTTCTGCTGTGAATCTAGATTATCGAATGGGACGAAAAACTGATAGTGAATTGTAACGTTCAGGGCCAACTAATGACGATGGATCACTCAAATTGCGTCCCGATTCAATACATCGTCCCCAGCCGACTTGTCCCCAAGTGTCTATTGCTGCCTCGGGCACCTTATGGCCGTTCTGCTGTGAGTCTAGATTATCGAATGGAACGAAAAACTGATAGTGAATTGTAACGTTCAGGGCCACCTAATGACGATGGATCACTCAAATTGCGTCCTGATTCAATACATCGTCCTCCAGCAGACTTGACTTCATGGGTCTATTGCTGCCTCGGGCACCTTATGGCCGTTCTGCTGTGAGTCAAAGATTTTCGAATCGGACGAAAATCTGATAGTGAATTGTAACTTTCAGGGCCACCTAATGACGATGGACCACACAAATTGCGTCCCGATTCAGTACATCGTCCACTAGCCGACTTGACTCCATGGGACTATTGCAGCCTCGGGCACCTTATGGCCGTTCTGCTGTGAGTCTAGATTATAGAATGGGATGAAAAATTGATAGTGAATTGTAACGTTCAGGGCCACCTAATGACGATGGATCACTCAAATTGCGTCCCGATTCAATACATCGTCCTCCAGCAGTCTTGTCTCCATCGGTCGATTGCTGCCTCGGGCACCTTATGGCCGTTCTGCTGTGAGTCAAAGATTTTCGAATCGGACGAAAAACTGATAGTGAATTGTAACATTCAGGGCCACCTAATGACGATGGACCACGCAAATTGCGTCCCGATTCAATACATCGTCCTCCAGCCGAGTTGACTCCATGGGTCTATTGCTGCCTCGGGCACCTTATGGCCGTTCTGCTGTGAATCTAGATTACCGAATGTGACGAGAAACTGATAGTGAATTGTAACGTTCAGGGCCTCCTATTGACGATGGATCACTCAAATTGCGTCCCGATTCAATACATCGTCCTCCAGCCGACTTGACTCCATGGGTCTATTGCTGCCTCGGGCACCTTATGGCCGTTCTGCTGTGAATCTAGATGATCGAATGGGACGAAAAACTGATAGTGAATTGTAACGTTCAGGGCCACCTAATGACGATGGATCACTCAAATTGCGTCCCGATTCAATACATCGTCCCCAGCCGACTTGACTCCATGGGACTATTGCTGCCTCGGGCACCTTATGGCCGTTCTGCTGTGAGACTAGAATATCGAATGGGACGAAAAACTGATAGTGAATTGTAACGTTCAGGGCCTCCTAATGACGATGGAACACTCAAATTGCGTCCCGATTCAAAACATCGTCCTCCAGCAGACTTGTCTCCATGGGTCGATTGCTGCCTCGGGCACCTAATGGCCGTTCTGCTGTGAGTCAAAGATTTTCGAATCGGAAGAAAAACTGATAGTGAATTGTACATTCAGGGCCACCTAATGACGATGGACCACGCAAATTGCGTCCTGATTCAATACATCGTCCTCCAGCAGACTTGACTTCATGGGTCTATTGCTGCCTCGGGCACCTTATGGCCGTTCTGCTGTGAGTCTAAATTATCGAATGGGACGAAAAACTGATAGTGAATTGTAACGTTCAGGGCCTCCTAATGACGATGGATCTCCCAAATTGCGTCCCGATTCAATACATCGTCCTCCAGCCGACTTGACTCCATGGGTCTATTGCTGCCTCGGGCACCTTATGGCCGTTCTGCTGTGAGTCTAGATTATCGAATGGGACGAAAAACTGATAGTGAATTGTAACGTTCAGGGCCTCCTAATGACGATGGATCACTCAAATTGCGTCCCGATTCAATACATCGTCCTCCAGCAGACTTGTCTCCATCGGTCGATTGCTGCCTCGGGCACCTTATGGCCGTTCTGCTGTGAGTCAAAGATTTTCGAATCGGACGAAAAACTGATAGTGAATTGTAACATTCAGGGCCACCTAATGACGATGGACCACGCAAATTGCGTCCCGATTCAATACATCGTCCTCCAGCCGAGTTGACTCCATGGGTCTATTGCTGCCTCGGGCACCTTATGGCCGTTCTGCTGTGAATCTAGATTATCGAATGGGACGAGAAACTGATAGTGAATTGTAACGTTCAGGGCCACCTAATGACGATGGATCACTCAAATTGCATCCCGATTCAATACATCGTCCCCAGCCGACTTGTCTCCATGGGTCTATTGCTGCCTCGGGCACCTTATGGCCGTTCTGCTGTGAGTCTAGATTATCGAATGGGACGAAAAACTGATAGTGAATTGTAACGTTCAGGGCCACCTAATGACGGTGGATCACTCAAATTGCGTCCCGATTCAATACATCGTCCTCCAGCAGACTTGTCTCCATGGGTCGATTGCTGCCTCGGGCACGTTATAGCCGTTCTGCTGTGAGTCAAAGATTTTCGAATCGGACGAAAAACTGATAGTGATTTGTAACATTCAGGGCCACCTAATGACGATGGACCACACAAATTGCGTCCCGATTCAGTACATCGTCCACTAGCCGACTTGACTCCACGGGACTATTGCTGCCTCGGGCACCTTATGGCCGTTCTGCTGTGAGTCTAGATTATAGAATGGGATGAAAAACTGATAGTGAATTGTAACGTTCAGGGCCACCTAATGACGATGGATCACTCAAATTGCGTCCCGATTCAATACATCGTCCTCCAGCAGACTTGTCTCCATGGGTCTATTGCTGCCTCGGGCACCTTATGGCAGGCCTGCTGTGACTCAAAGATTTTCGAATCGGACGAAAAACTGATAGTGAATTGTAACGTTCAGGGCCTCCTAATGACGATGGATCACTCAAATTGCGTCCCGATTCAATACATCGTCCTCCAGCCGACTTGACTCCATGGGTCTATTGCTGCCTCGGGCACCTTATGGCCGTTCTGCTGTGAGTCTAGATTATCGAATGGGACGAAAAACTGATAGTGAATTGTAACGTTCAGAGCCTCCTAATGACGATGGATCACTCAAATTGCGTCCCGATTCAATACATCGTCCTCCAGCAGACTTGTCTCCATGGGTCGATTGCTGCCTCGGGCACCTAATGGCCGTTCTGCTGTGAGTCAAAGATTTTCGAATCGGACGAAAAACTGATATTGAATTGTAACATTCAGGGCCACCTAATGACGATGGATCACGCAAATTGCGTCCCGATTCAATACATTATCCTCCAGCCGAGTTGACTCCATGGGTCTATTGCTGCCTCGGCACCTTATGGCCGTTCTGCTGTGAATCTAGATTATCGAATGGGACGAAAAACTGATAGTGAATTGTAACGTTCAGGGCCACCTAATGACGATGGATCACTCAAATTGCGTCCCGATTCAATACATCGTACCCAGCCGACTTGACTCCATGGGACTATTGCTGCCTCGGGCACCTTATGGCCGTTCTGCTGTGAGTCTAGATTATCGAATGGGATGAAAAACTGATAGTGAATTGTAACGTTCAGGGCCACCTAATGACGATAGATCACTCAAATTGCGTCCCGATTCAATACATCGTTCTCCAGCAGACTTGTCTCTATGCGTTTGTTGCTGCCCCGGGCACCTTATGGCCGTTCTGCTGTGAGTCAAAGATTTTCGAATCGGACGAAAAACTGATAGTGAATTGTAACATTCAGGGCCACCTAATGACGATGGACCACGCAAATTGCGTCCCGATTCAATACATCGTCCTCCAGCCGAGTTGACTCCATGGGTCTATTGCTGCCTCGGGCACCTTATGGCCGTTCCGCTGTGAATCTAGTATATCGATGGGACGAAAAACTGATAGTGAATTGTAACGTTCAGGGCCACCTAATGACGATGGATCACTCAAATTGCGTCCCGATTCAATACATCGTCCAAAGCCGACTTGTCTCCATGGGTCTATTGCTGCCTCGGGCACCTTATGGCCGTTCTGCTGTGAGTCTAGATTATCGAATGGCACGAAAAACTGATAGTGAATTGTAACGTTCAGGGCCACCTAATGACGATGGATCACTCAAATTGCGTCCCGATTCAATACATCGTCCTCCAGCAGACTTGTCTCCATGGGTCGATTGCTGCCACGGCACCTTATGGCCGTTCTGCTGTGAGTCTAGATTATCGAATGGGACGAAAAACTGATAGTGAATTGTAACGTTCAGGGCCACCTAATGACGATGGATCATTCAAATTGCGTCCCGATTCAATACATCGTCCTCCAGCCGACTTGACTCCATGGGTCTATTGCTGCCTCTGGCACCTTATGGCTGTTCTGCCGTGAGTCTAGATTATCGAATGGGACGAAATACTGATAGTGAATTGTAACGTTCAGGGCCTCCTAATGACGATGGATCACTCAAATTGCGTCCCGATTCAATACATAGTCCTCCAGCCGACTTGACTCCATGGGTCTATTGATGCCTCGGGCACCTTATGGCCGTTCTGCTGTGAGTCTAGATTATCGAATGGGACGAAAAACTGATAGTGAATTGTAACGTTCAGGGCCTCCTAATGACGATGGATCACTCAAATTGCGTCCCGATTCAATACATCGTCCTCCAGCAGACATGTCTCCATGGGTCGATTGCTGCCTCGGGCACCTTATGGCCGTTCTGCTGTGAGTCAAAGATTTTCGAATCGGACAAAAAACTGATAGTGAATTGTAACGTTCAGGGCCTCCTAATGACGATGGAACACTCAAATTGCGTCCCGATTCAAAACATCGTCCTCCAGCAGACTTGTCTCCATGGGTCGATTGCTGCCTCGGGCACCTAATGGCCGTTCTGCTGTGAGTCAAAGATTTTCGAATCGGAAGAAAAACTGATAGTGAATTGTAACATTCAGGGCCACCTAATGACGATGGACCACGCAAATTGCGTCCTGATTCAATACATCGTCCTCCAGCAGACTTGACTTCATGGGTCTATTGCTGCATCGGGCACCTTATGGCCGTTCTGCTGTGAGTCAAAGATTTTCGAATCGGACGAAAAACTGATAGTGAATTGTAACTTTCAGGGCCACCTAATGACGATGAATCACTCAAATTGCGTCCCGATTCAATACATCGTCCTCCAGCAGACTTGTCTCCATGGGTCGATTGCTGCCACGGGCACCTTATGGCCGTTCTGCTGTGAGTCTAGATTATCGAATGGGACGAAAAACTGATAGTGAATTGTAACGTTCAGGGCCACCTAATGACGATGGATCACTCAAATTGCGTCCCGATTCAATACATCGTCCTCCAGCAGACTTGTCTCCATCGGTCGATTGCTGCCTCGGGCACCTTATGGCCGTTCTGCTGTGAGTCAAAGATTTTCGAATCGGACGAAAAACTGATAGTGAATTGTAACATTCAGGGCCACCTAATGACGATGGACCACGCAAATTGCGTCCCGATTCAATACATCGTCCTCCAGCCGAGTTGACTCCATGGGTCTATTGCTGCCTCGGGCACCTTATGGCCGTTCTGCTGTGAATCTAGATTATCGAATGGGACGAGAAACTGATAGTGAATTGTAACGTTCAGGGCCACCTAATGACGATGGATCACTCAAATTGCATCCCGATTCAATACATCGTCCCCAGCCGACTTGTCTCCATGGGTCTATTGCTGCCTCGGGCACCTTATGGCCGTTCTGCTGTGAGTCTAGATTATCGAATGGGACGAAAAACTGATAGTGAATTGTAACGTTCAGGGCCACCTAATGACGATGGATCACTCAAATTGCGTCCTGATTCAATACATCGTATTCCAGCAGACTTGACTTCATGGGTCTATTGCTGCCTCGGGCACCTTATGGCCGTTCTGCTGTGAGTCAAAGATTTTCGAATCGGACGAAAAACTGATAGTGAATTGTAACTTTCAGGGCCACCTAATGACGGTGGATCACTCAAATTGCGTCCCGATTCAATACATCGTCCTCCAGCAGACTTGTCTCCATGGGTCGATTGCTGCCTCGGGCACGTTATAGCCGTTCTGCTGTGAGTCAAAGATTTTCGAATCGGACGAAAAACTGATAGTGATTTGTAACATTCAGGGCCACCTAATGACGATGGACCACACAAATTGCGTCCCGATTCAGTACATCGTCCACTAGCCGACTTGACTCCACGGGACTATTGCTGCCTCGGGCACCTTATGGCCGTTCTGCTGTGAGTCTAGATTATAGAATGGGATGAAAAACTGATAGTGAATTGTAACGTTCAGGGCCACCTAATGACGATGGATCACTCAAATTGCGTCCCGATTCAATACATCGTCCTTCAGCAGACTTGTCTCCATGGGTCTATTGCTGCCTCGGGCACCTTATGGCAGGCCTGCTGTGACTCAAAGATTTGCGAATCGGACGAAAAACTGATAGTGAATTGTAACGTTCAGGGCCTCCTAATGACGATGGATCACTCAAATTGCGTCCCGATTCAATAGATCGTCCTCCAGCCGACTTGACTCCATGGGTCTATTGCTGCCTCGGGCACCTTATGGCCGTTCTGCTGTGAGTCTAGATTATCGAATGGGACGAAAAACTGATAGTGAATTGTAACGTTCAGAGCCTCCTAATGACGATGGATCACTCAAATTGCGTCCCGATTCAATACATCGTCCTCCAGCAGACTTGTCTCCATGGGTCGATTGCTGCCTCGGGCACCTAATGGCCGTTCTGCTGTGAGTCAAAGATTTTCGAATCGGACGAAAAACTGATATTGAATTGTAACATTCAGGGCCACCTAATGACGATGGATCACGCAAATTGCGTCCCGATTCAATACATTATCCTCCAGCCGAGTTGACTCCATGGGTCTATTGCTGCCTCGGCACCTTATGGCCGTTCTGCTGTGAATCTAGATTATCGAATGGGACGAAAAACTGATAGTGAATTGTAACGTTCAGGGCCACCTAATGACGATGGATCACTCAAATTGCGTCCCGATTCAATACATCGTCCCCAGCCGACTTGACTCCATGGGACTATTGCTGCCTCGGGCACCTTATGGCCGTTCTGCTGTGAGTCTAGATTATCGAATGGGATGAAAAACTGATAGTGAATTGTAACGTTCAGGGCCACCTAATGACGATAGATCACTCAAATTGCGTCCCGATTCAATACATCGTCCTCCAGCAGACTTGTCTCCATGCGTCTATTGCTGCCTCGGGCACCTTATGGCAGGCCTGCTGTGACTCAAAGATTTTCGAATCGGACGAAAAACTGATAGTGAATTGTAACGTTCAGGGCCTCCTAATGACGATGGAACACTCAAATTGCGTCCCGATTCAATACATCGTTCTCCAGCAGACTTGTCTCTATGCGTCTGTTGCTGCCCCGGGCACCTTATGGCCGTTCTGCTGTGAGTCAAAGATTTTCGAATCGGACGAAAAACTGATAGTGAATTGTAACATTCAGGGCCACCTAATGACGATGGACCACGCAAATTGCGTCCCGATTCAATACATCGTCCTCCAGCCGAGTTGACTCCATGGGTCTATTGCTGCCTCGGGCACCTTATGGCCGTTCCGCTGTGAATCTAGTATATCGATGGGACGAAAAACTGATAGTGAATTGTAACGTTCAGGGCCACCTAATGACGATGGATTACTCAAATTGCGTCCCGATTCAATACATCGTCCAAAGCCGACTTGTCTCCATGGGTCTATTGCTGCCTCGGGCACCTTATGGCCGTTCTGCTGTGAGTCTAGATTATCGAATGGCACGAAAAACTGATAGTGAATTGTAACGTTCAGGGCCACCTAATGACGATGGATCACTCAAATTGCGTCCCGATTCAATACATCGTCCTCCAGCAGACTTGTCTCCATGGGTCGATTGCTGCCACGGCACCTTATGGCCGTTCTGCTGTGAGCCTAGATTATCGAATGGGACGAAAAACTGATAGTGAATTGTAACGTTCAGGGCCACCTAAAGACGATGGATCATTCAAATTGCGTCCCGATTCAATACATCGTCCTCCAGCCGACTTGACGCCATGGGTCTATTGCTGCCTCGGGCACCTTATGGCTGTTCTGCCGTGAGTCTAGATTATCGAATGGGACGAAATACTGATAGTGAATTGTAACGTTCAGGGCCTCCTAATGACGATGGATCACTCAAATTGCGTCCCGATTCAATACATAGTCCTCCAGCCGACTTGACTCCATGGGTCTATTGATGCCTCGGGCACCTTGTGGCCGTTCTGCTGTGAGTCTAGATTATCGAATGGGACGAAAAACTGATAGTGAATTGTAACGTTCAGGGCCTCCTAATGACGATGGATCACTCAAATTGCGTCCCGATTCAATACATCGTCCTCCAGCAGACATGTCTCCATGGGTCGATTGCTGCCTCGGGCACCTAATGGCCGTTCTGCTGTGAGTCAAAGATTTTCGAATCGGACAAAAAACTGATAGTGAATTGTAACGTTCAGGGCCACCTAATGACGATGAATCACTCAAATTGCGTCCCGATTCAATACATCGTCCTCCAGCAGACTTGTCTCCATGGGTCTATTGCTGCCCCGGGCACCTTATGGCAGGCCTGCTGTGACTCAAAGATTTTCGAATCGGACGAAAAACTGATAGTGAATTGTAACGTTCAGGGCCTCCTAATGACGATGGATCACTCAAATTGCGTCCCGATTCAATACATCGTCCTCCAGCCGTCTTGACTCCATGGGTCTATTGCTGCCTCGGGCACCTTATGGCCGTTCTGCTGTGAGTCTAGATTATCGAATGGGACGAAAAACTGATAGTGAATTGTAACGTTCAGGGCATCCTAATGACGATGGATCACTCAAATTGCGTCACGATTCAATACATCGTCCTCCAGCAGACTTGTCTCCATGGGTCGATTGCTGCCTCGGGCACCTAATGGCCGTCCTGCTGTGAGTCAAAGATTTTCGAATCGGACGAAAAACTGATAGTGAAATGTAACATTCAGGGCCACCTAATGACGATGGACCACGCAAATTGCGTCCCGATTCAATACATCGTCCTCCAGCCGAGTTGACTCCATGGGTCTATTGCTGCCTCGGGCACCTTATGACCGTTCTGCTGTGAGTCTAGATTATCGAATGGGACGAAAAACTGATAGTGAATTGTAACGTTCAGGGCCACCTAATGACGATGGATCACTCAAATTGCGTCCCGATTCAATACATCGTCCCCAGCCGACTTGACTCCATGGGTCTATTGCTGCCTCGGGCACCTTATGGCCGTTCTGCTGTGAGTCTAGATTATCGAATGGGACGAAAAACTGATAGTGAATTGTAACGTTCAGGGCCTCCTAATGACGATGGATCACTCAAATTGCGTCCCGATTCAATACATCGTCCTCCAGCAGACTTGCTCCATGGGTCGATTGCTGCCTCGGGCACCTAATGGCCGTTCTGCTGTGAGTCAAAGATTTTCGAATCGGACGAAAAACTGATAGTGAATTGTAACGTTCAGGGCCTCCTAATGACGATGGACCACGCAAATTGCGTCCCGATTCAATACATCGTCCTTTAGCCGAGTTGACTCCGTGGGTCTATTGCTGCCTCGGGCACCTTATGGCCGTTCTGCTGTGAATCTAGATTATCGAATGGGACGAAAAACTGATAGTGAATTGTAACGTTCAGGGCCACCTAATGACGATGGATCACTCAAATTGCGTCCCGATTCAATACATCGTGCCCAGCCGACTTGTCTCCATGGGTCTATTGCTGCCTCGGGCACCTTATGGCCGTTCTGCTGTGAGTCTAGATTATCGAATGGGACGAAAAACTGATAGTGAATTGTAACGTTGAGGGCCACCTAATGACGATGGATCACTCAAATTGCGTCCTGATTCAATACATCGTCCTCCAGCAGACTTACTTCATGGGTCTATTGCTGCCTCGGGACCTTATTGCCGTTCTGCTGTGAGTCAATGATTTTCGAATCGGACGAAAAACTGATAGTGAATTGTAACGTTCAGGGCCACGTAATGACGATGAATCACTCAAATTGCGTCCCGATTCAATACATCGTCCTCCAGCAGACTTGTCTCCATGGGTCTATTGCTGCCTCGGGCACCTAATGGCAGGCCTGCTGTGACTCAAAGATTTTCGAATCGGACGAAAAACTGATTGTGAATTGTAACGTTCAGGGCCTCCTAATGACGATGGATCACTCAAATTGCGTCCCGATTCAATACATCGTCCCCAGCCAACTTGACTCCACGGGACTATTGCTGCCTCGGGCACCTTATGGCCGTTCTGCTGTGAGTCTAGATTATAGAATGGGATGAAAAATTGATAGTGAATTGTAACGTTCAGGGCCACCTAATGACGATGGATCACTCAAATTGCGTCCCGATTCAATACATCGTCCTCCAGCAGACTTGTCTCCATGGGTCTATTGCTGCCTCGGGCACCTTATGGCAGGCCTGCTGTGACTCAAAGATTTTCGAATCGGACGAAAAACTGATAGTGAATTGTAACGTTCAGGGCCTCCTAATGACGATGGATCACTCAAATTGCGTCCCGATTCAATACATCGTCCTCCAGCCGACTTGACTCCATGGGTCTATTGCTGCCTCGGGGACCTTATGGCCGTTCTGCTGTGAGTCTAGATTATCGAATGGGACGAAAAACTGATAGTGAATTGTAACGTTCCGGGCCTCCTAATGACGATGGATCACTCAAATTGGGTCCCGATTCAATACATCGTCCTCCAGCAGACTTGTCTCCATGGGTCGATTGCTGCCTCGGGCACCTAATGGCCGTTCTGCTGTGAGTCAAAGATTTTCGAATCGGACGAAAAACTGATAGTGAATTGTAACATTCAGGGCCTCCTAATGACGATAGACCACGCAAATTGCGTGCCGATTCAATACATCGTCCTCCAGCCGAGTTGACTCCATGGGTCTATTGCTGCCTCGGGCACCTTATGGCCGTTCTGCTGTGAATCTAGATTATCGAATGGGACGAAAAACTGAAAGTGAATTGTAACGTTCAGGGCCACCTAATGACGATGGATCACTCAAATTGCGTCCCGATTCAATACATCGTCCCCAGCCAACTTGACTCCACGGGACTATTGCTGCCTCGGGCACCTTATGGCCGTTCTGCTGTGAGTCTAGATTATAGAATGGGATGAAAAACTGATAGTGAATTGTAACGTTCAGGGCCACCTAATGACGATGGATCACTCAAATTGCGTCCCGATTCAATACATCGTCCTCCAGCATACTTGTCTCCATGGGTCTATTGCTGCCTCGGGCACCTTATGGCAGGCCTGCTGTGAGTCAAAGATTTTCAAATCGGACGAAAAACTGATAGTGAATTGTAACGTTCAGGGCCTCCTAATGACGATGGAACACTCAAATTGCGTCCCGATTCAATACATCGTCCTCCAGCAGACTTGTCTCCATGCGTCTATTGCTGCCTCGGGCACCTTATGGCCGTTCTGCTGTGAGTCAAAGATTTTCGAATCGGACGAAAAACTGATAGTGAATTGTAACGTTCATGGCCACCTAATGACAATGGATCACTCAAATTGCGTCCCGATTCAATACATCGTCCTCCAGCCGACTTGACTCCATGGGTCTATTGCTGCCTCGGGCACCTTATGGCCGTTCTGCTGTGAGTCTAGATTATCGAATGGGACAAAAAACTGATAGTGAATTGTAACGTTCAGGGCCTCCTAATGACGATGGGTCACTCAAATTGCGTCCCGATTCAATACATCGTCCTCCAGCCGAGTTGACTCCATGGGGCTATTGCTGCCTCGGGCACCTTATGGCCGTTCTGCTGTGAGTCTAGATTATCGAATGGGACGAAAAACTGATAGTGAATTGTAACGTTCAGGGCCACCTAATGACGATGGATCTCTCAAATTGCGTCCCGATTCAATACATCGTCCTCCAGCCGACTAGACTCCATGGGTCTATTGCTGCCTCGGGCACCTTATGGCCGTTCTGCTGTGAGTCTAGATTATCGAATGGGACGAAAAACTGATAGTGAATTGTAACGTTCAGGGCCTCCTAATGACGATGGTTCACTCAAATTGCGACCCGATTCAATACATCGTCCTCCAGCAGACTTGTCTCCATGGGTCGATTGCTGCCTCGAGCACCTTAGGCCGTTCTGCTGTGAGTCAAACATTTTCGAATCCGACGAAAAACTGATAGTGAATTG
Source organism: Schistocerca cancellata (assembly GCF_023864275.1). Taxonomy (NCBI): domain Eukaryota; kingdom Metazoa; phylum Arthropoda; class Insecta; order Orthoptera; family Acrididae; genus Schistocerca; species Schistocerca cancellata. The sequence continues at coordinate 3,991,779 of NW_026047169.1, read as the reverse complement.
TAACTTTCAAGGCCACCTAATGACGATGGATCACTCAAATTGCGTCCCGATTCAATACATCGTCCTCCAGCAGACTTGTCTCCATGGGTCGATTGCTGCCTCGGGCACCTTATGGCCGTTCTGCTGTGAGTCAAAGATTTTCGAATCGGACGAAAAACTGATAGTGATTTGTAACATTGAGAGCACCTAATGACGATGGACCACACAAATTGCGTCCCGATTCAGTACATCGTCCACTAGCCGACTTGACTCCATGGGACTATTGCTGCCTCGGGCACCTTATGGCCGTTCTTATGTGAGTCTAGATTATAGAATGGGATGAAATACTGATAGTGAATTGTAACGTTCAGGGCCACCTAATGACGATGGATCAATCAAATTGCGTCCCGATTCAATACATCGTCCTCCAGCTGACTTGTCTCCATGGGTCTATTGCTGCCTCGGGCACCTTATGGCAGGCCTGCTGTGACTCAAAGATTTTCGAATCGGACGAAAAACTGATAGTGAATTGTAACGTTCAGGGCCTCCTAATGACGATGGATCACTCAAATTGCGTCCCGATTCAATACATCGTCCTCCAGCCGACTTGACTCCATGGGTCTATTGCTGCCTCGGGCACCTTATGGCCGTTCTGCTGTGAGTCTAGATTATCGAATGGGACGAAAAACTGATAGTGAATTGTAACGTTCAGGGCCTCCTAATGACGATGGATCACTCAAATTGCGTCCCGATTCAATACATCATCCTCAAGCAGACTTGTCTCCATGGGTCGATTGCTGCCTCGGGCACCTAATGGCCGTCCTGCTGTGAGTCAAAGATTTTCGAATCGGACGAAAAACTGATAGTGAATTGTAACATTCAGGGCCACCTAATGACGATGGACCACGCAAATTGCGTCCCGATTCAATACATCGTCCTCCAGCCGAGTTGACTCCATGGGTCTATTGCTGCCTCGGGCACCTTATGGCTGTGAATCTAGATTATCGAATGGGACGAAAAACTGATAGTGAATTGTAACGTTCAGGGCCACCTAATGACGATGGATCACTCAAATTGCGTCCCGATTCAATACATCGTCCCCAGCCGACTTGTCTCCATGGGTCTATTGCTGCCTCGGGCACCCTATGGCCGTTCTGCTGTGAGTCTAGATTATCGAATGGGACGAAAAACTGATAGTGAATTGTAACGTTCAGGGCCACCTAATGACGATGGATCACTCAAATTGCGTCCTGATTCAATACATCGTCCTCCAGCAGACTTGACTTCATTTGTCTATTGCTGCCTCGGGCACCTTATGGCCGTTCTGCTGTGAGTCAAAGATTTTCGAATCGGACGAAAAACTGATAGTGATTTGTAACATTCAGGGCCACCTAATGACGATGGACCACACAAATTGCGTCCCGATTCAGTACATCGTCCACTAGCCGACTTGACTCCATGGGACTATTGCTGCCTCGGGCACCTTATGGCCGTTCTGCTGTGAGTCTAGATTATAGAATGGGATGAAAAATTGATGGTGAATTGTAACGTTCAGGGCCACCTAATGACGATGGATCACTCAAATTGCGTCCCGATTCAATACATCGTCCTCCAGCAGACTTGTCTCCATGGGTCTATTGCTGCCTCGGGCACCTTATGGCATGCCTGCTGTGACTCAAAGATTTTCGAATCGGACGAAAAACTGATAGTGAATTGTAACGTTCAGGGCCTCCTAATGACGATGGATCACTCAAATTGCGTCCCGATTCAATACATCGTCCTCCAGCCGACTTGACTCCATGGGTCTATTGCTGCCTCGAGCACCTTATGGCCGTTCTGCTGTGAGTCTAGATTATCGAATGGGACGAAAAACTGATAGTGAATTGTAACGTTCAGGGCCTCCTAATGACGATGGATCACTCAAATTGCGTCCCGATTCAATACATCGTCCTCCAGCAGACTTGTCTCCATGGGTCGATTGCTGCCTCGGGCACCTAATGGCCGTTCTGCTGTGAGTCAAAGATTTTCGAATCGGACGAAAAACTGATAGTGAATTGTAACATTCAGGGCCACCTAATGACGATAGACCACGCAAATTGCGTCCCGATTCAATACATCGTCCTCCAGCCGAGTTGACTCCATGGGTCTATTGCTGCCTCGGGCACCTTATGGCCGTTCTGCTGTGAATCTAGATTATCGAATGGGACGAAAAACTGATAGTGAATTGTAACGTTCAGGGCCACCTAATGACGATGGATCACTCAAATTGCGTCCCGATTCAATACATCGTCCCCAGCCGACTTGACTCCATGGGACTATTGCTGCCTCGGGCAGCTTATGGCCGTTCTGCTGTCAGTCTAGATTATCGAATGGGACGAAAAACTGATAGTGAATTGTAACGAACAGGGCCTCCTAATGACGATGGATCACTCAAATTGCGACCCGATTCAATACATCGTCCTCCAGCAGACTTGTCTCCATGGGTCGATTGCTGCCTCGGGCACCTAATGGCCGTTCTGCTGTGAGTCAAAGATTTTCGAATCGGACGAAAAACTGATAGTGAATTGTAACATTCAGAGCCACCTAATGACGATGGACCACGCAAATTGTGTCCCGATTCAATACATCGTCCTCCAGCCGAGTTGACTCCATGGGTCTATTGCTGCCTCGGGCATCTTATGGCCGTTCTGCTGTGAATCTAGATTATCGAATGGGACGAAAAACTGATAGTGAATTGTAACGTTCAGGGCCACCTAATGACGATGGATCACTCAAATTGCGTCCCGATTCAATACATCGTCCCCAGCCGACTTGACTCCATGGGACTATTGCTGCCTCGGGCACCTTATGGCCGTTCTGCTGTGAGTCTAGATTATAGAATGCGATGAAAAACTGATAGTGAATTGTAACATTCAGGGCCACCTAATGACGATGGACCACGCAAATTGCGTCCCGATTCAATACATCGTCCTCCAGCCGAGTTGACTCCATGGGTCTATTGCTGCCTCGGGCACCTTATGGCTGTGAATCTAGATTATCGAATGGGACGAAAAACTGATAGTGAATTGTAACGTTCAGGGCCACCTAATGACGATGGATCACTAAAATTGCGTCCCGATTCAATACATCGCCCCAGCCGACTTGACTCCGTGGGACTATTGCTGCCTCGGGCAGCTTATGGCCGTTCTGCTGTCAGTCTAGATTATCGAATGGGACGAAAAACTGATAGTGAATTGTAACGAACAGGGCCTCCTAATGACGATGGATCACTCAAATTGCGACCCGATTCAATACATCGTCCTCCAGCAGACTTGTCTCCATGGGTCGATTGCTGCCACGGGCACCTAATGGCCGTTCTGCTGTGAGTCAAAGATTTTCGAATCGGACGAAAAACTGATAGTGAATTGTAACATTCAGAGCCACCTAATGACGATGGACCACGCAAATTGTGTCCCGATTCAATACATCGTCCTCCAGCCGAGTTGACTCCATGGGTCTATTGCTGCCTCGGGCACCTTATGGCAGGCCTGCTGTGACTCAAAGATTTTCGAATCGGACGAAAAACTGATAGTGAATTGTAACGTTCAGGGCCTCCTAATGACGATGGATCACTCAAATTGCGTCCCGATTCAATACATCGTCCTCCAGCCGACTTGACTCCATGGGTCTATTGCTGCCTCGGGCACCTTATGGCCGTTCTGCTGTGAGTCTAGATTATCGAATGGGACGAAAAACTGATAGTGAATTGTAACGTTCAGGGCCTCCTAATGACGATGGTTCACTCAAATTGCGACCCGATTCAATACATCGTCCTCCAGCAGACTTGTCTCCATGGGTCGATTGCTGCCTCGGGCACCTTAGGCCGTTCTGCTGTGAGTCAAACATTTTCGAATCCGACGAAAAACTGATAGTGAATTGTAACTTTCAGGGCCACCTAATGACGATGGATCACTCAAATTGCGTCCCGATTCAATACATCGTCCTCCAGCAGACTTGTCTCCATGGGTCGATTGCTGCCTCGGGCACCTTATGGCCGTTCTGCTGTGAGTCAAAGATTTTCGAATCGGACGAAAAACTGATAGTGATTTGTAACATTGAGAGCACCTAATGACGATGGACCACACAAATTGCGTCCCGATTCAGTACATCGTCCACTAGCCGACTTGACTCCATGGGACTATTGCTGCCTCGGGCACCTTATGGCCGTTCTTATGTGAGTCTAGATTATAGAATGGGATGAAATACTGATAGTGAATTGTAACGTTCAGGGCCACCTAATGACGATGGATCAATCAAATTGCGTCCCGATTCAATACATCGTCCTCCAGCTGACTTGTCTCCATGGGTCTATTGCTGCCTCGGGCACCTTATGGCAGGCCTGCTGTGACTCAAAGATTTTCGAATCGGACGAAAAACTGATAGTGAATTGTAACGTTCAGGGCCTCCTAATGACGATGGTTCACTCAAATTGCGTCCCGATTCAATACATCGTCCTCCAGCAGACTTGTCTCCATGGGTCGATTGCTGCCTCGGGCACCTTAGGCCGTTCTGCTGTGAGTCAAACATTTTCGAATCCGACGAAAAACTGATAGTGAATTGTAACTTTCAGGGCCACCTAATGACGATGGATCACTCAAATTGCGTCCCGATTCAATACATCGTCCTCCAGCAGACTTGTCTCCATGGGTCGATTGCTGCCTCGGGCACCTTATGGCCGTTCTGCTGTGAGTCAAAGATTTTCGAATCGGACGAAAAACTGATAGTGATTTGTAACATTGAGAGCACCTAATGACGATGGACCACACAAATTGCGTCCCGATTCAGTACATCGTCCACTAGCCGACTTGACTCCATGGGACTATTGCTGCCTCGGGCACCTTATGGCCGTTCTTATGTGAGTCTAGATTATAGAATGGGATGAAATACTGATAGTGAATTGTAACGTTCAGGGCCACCTAATGACGATGGATCAATCAAATTGCGTCCCGATTCAATACATCGTCCCCAGCCGACTTGACTCCACGGGACTATTGCTGCCTCGGGCACCTTATGGCCGTTCTGCTGTGAGTCTAGATTATAGAATGCGATGAAAAACTGATAGTGAATTGTAACATTCAGGGCCACCTAATGACGATGGACCACGCAAATTGCGTCCCGATTCAATACATCGTCCTCCAGCCGAGTTGACTCCATGGGTCTATTGCTGCCTCGGGCACCTTATGGCTGTGAATCTAGATTATCGAATGGGACGAAAAACTGATAGTGAATTGTAACGTTCAGCGCCACCTAATGACGATGGATCACTCAAATTGCGTCCCGATTCAATACATCGTCCCCAGCCGACTTGTCTCCATGGGTCTATTGCTGCCTCGGGCACCCTATGGCCGTTCTGCTGTGAGTCTAGATTATCGAATGGGACGAAAAACTGATAGTGAATTGTAACGTTCAGGGCCTCCTAATGACGATGGGTCACTCAAATTGCGTCCCGATTCAATACATCGTCCTCCAGCCGAGTTGACTCCATGGGGCTATTGCTGCCTCGGGCACCTTATGGCCGTTCTGCTGTGAGTCTAGATTATCGAATGGGACGAAAAACTGATAGTGAATTGTAACGTTCAGGGCCACCTAATGACGATGGATCTCTCAAATTGCGTCCCGATTCAATACATCGTCCTCCAGCCGACTAGACTCCATGGGTCTATTGCTGCCTCGGGCACCTTATGGCCGTTCTGCTGTGAGTCTAGATTATCGAATGGGACGAAAAACTGATAGTGAATTGTAACGTTCAGGGCCTCCTAATGACGATGGTTCACTCAAATTGCGACCCGATTCAATACATCGTCCTCCAGCAGACTTGTCTCCATGGGTCGATTGCTGCCTCGGGCACCTTAGGCCGTTCTGCTGTGAGTCAAACATTTTCGAATCCGACGAAAAACTGATAGTGAATTGTAACTTTCAGGGCCACCTAATGACGATGGATCACTCAAATTGCGTCCCGATTCAATACATCGTCCTCCAGCAGACTTGTCTCCATGGGTCGATTGCTGCCTCGGGCACCTTATGGCCGTTCTGCTGTGAGTCAAAGATTTTCGAATCGGACGAAAAACTGATAGTGATTTGTAACATTGAGAGCACCTAATGACGATGGACCACACAAATTGCGTCCCGATTCAGTACATCGTCCACTAGCCGACTTGACTCCATGGGACTATTGCTGCCTCGGGCACCTTATGGCCGTTCTTATGTGAGTCTAGATTATAGAATGGGATGAAATACTGATAGTGAATTGTAACGTTCAGGGCCACCTAATGACGATGGATCAATCAAATTGCGTCCCGATTCAATACATCGTCCTCCAGCTGACTTGTCTCCATGGGTCTATTGCTGCCTCGGGCACCTTATGGCAGGCCTGCTGTGACTCAAAGATTTTCGAATCGGACGAAAAACTGATAGTGAATTGTAACGTTCAGGGCCTCCTAATGACGATGGATCACTCAAATTGCGTCCCGATTCAATACATCGTCCTCCAGCCGACTTGACTCCATGGGTCTATTGCTGCCTCGGGCACCTTATGGCCGTTCTGCTGTGAGTCTAGATTATCGAATGGGACGAAAAACTGATAGTGAATTGTAACGTTCAGGGCCTCCTAATGACGATGGTTCACTCAAATTGCGACCCGATTCAATACATCGTCCTCCAGCAGACTTGTCTCCATGGGTCGATTGCTGCCTCGGGCACCTTAGGCCGTTCTGCTGTGAGTCAAACATTTTCGAATCCGACGAAAAACTGATAGTGAATTGTAACTTTCAGGGCCACCTAATGACGATGGATCACTCAAATTGCGTCCCGATTCAATACATCGTCCTCCAGCAGACTTGTCTCCATGGGTCGATTGCTGCCTCGGGCACCTTATGGCCGTTCTGCTGTGAGTCAAAGATTTTCGAATCGGACGAAAAACTGATAGTGATTTGTAACATTGAGAGCACCTAATGACGATGGACCACACAAATTGCGTCCCGATTCAGTACATCGTCCACTAGCCGACTTGACTCCATGGGACTATTGCTGCCTCGGGCACCTTATGGCCGTTCTTATGTGAGTCTAGATTATAGAATGGGATGAAATACTGATAGTGAATTGTAACGTTCAGGGCCACCTAATGACGATGGATCAATCAAATTGCGTCCCGATTCAATACATCGTCCTCCAGCTGACTTGTCTCCATGGGTCTATTGCTGCCTCGGGCACCTTATGGCAGGCCTGCTGTGACTCAAAGATTTTCGAATCGGACGAAAAACTGATAGTGAATTGTAACGTTCAGGGCCTCCTAATGACGATGGTTCACTCAAATTGCGTCCCGATTCAATACATCGTCCTCCAGCAGAGTTGTCTCCATGGGTCGATTGCTGCCTCGGGCACCTTAGGCCGTTCTGCTGTGAGTCAAACATTTTCGAATCCGACGAAAAACTGATAGTGAATTGTAACTTTCAGGGCCACCTAATGACGATGGATCACTCAAATTGCGTCCCGATTCAATACATCGTCCTCCAGCAGACTTGTCTCCATGGGTCGATTGCTGCCTCGGGCACCTTATGGCCGTTCTGCTGTGAGTCAAAGATTTTCGAATCGGACGAAAAACTGATAGTGATTTGTAACATTGAGAGCACCTAATGACGATGGACCACACAAATTGCGTCCCGATTCAGTACATCGTCCACTAGCCGACTTGACTCCATGGGACTATTGCTGCCTCGGGCACCTTATGGCCGTTCTTATGTGAGTCTAGATTATAGAATGGGATGAAATACTGATAGTGAATTGTAACGTTCAGGGATACCTAATGACGATGGATCAATCAAATTGCGTCCCGATTCAATACATCGTCCTCCAGCTGACTTGTCTCCATGGGTCTATTGCTGCCTCGGGCACCTTATGGCAGGCCTGCTGTGACTCAAAGATTTTCGAATCGGACGAAAAACTGATAGTGAATTGTAACGTTCAGGGCCTCCTAATGACGATGGATCACTCAAATTGCGTCCCGATTCAATACATCGTCCTCCAGCCGACTTGACTCCATGGGTCTATTGCTGCCTCGGGCACCTTATGGCCGTTCTGCTGTGAGTCTAGATTATCGAATGGGACGAAAAACTGATAGTGAATTGTAACGTTCAGGGCCTCCTAATGACGATGGATCACTCAAATTGCGTCCCGATTCAATACATCATCCTCAAGCAGACTTGTCTCCATGGGTCGATTGCTGCCTCGGGCACCTAATGGCCGTCCTGCTGTGAGTCAAAGATTTTCGAATCGGACGAAAAACTGATAGTGAATTGTAACATTCAGGGCCACCTAATGACGATGGACCACGCAAATTGCGTCCCGATTCAATACATCGTCCTCCAGCCGAGTTGACTCCATGGGTCTATTGCTGCCTCGGGCACCTTATGGCTGTGAATCTAGATTATCGAATGGGACGAAAAACTGATAGTGAATTGTAACGTTCAGGGCCACCTAATGACGATGGATCACTCAAATTGCGTCCCGATTCAATACATCGTCCCCAGCCGACTTGTCTCTATGGGTCTATTGCTGCCTCGGGCACCCTATGGCCGTTCTTCTGTGAGTCTAGATTATCGAATGGGACGAAAAACTGATAGTGAATTGTAACGTTCAGGGCCACCTAATGACGATGGATCACTCAAATTGCGTCCTGATTCAATACATCGTCCTCCAGCAGACTTGACTTCATTTGTCTATTGCTGCCTCGGGCACCTTATGGCCGTTCTGCTGTGAGTCAAAGATTTTCGAATCGGACGAAAAACTGATAGTGATTTGTAACATTCAGGGCCACCTAATGACGATGGACCACACAAATTGCGTCCCGATTCAGTACATCGTCCACTAGCCGACTTGACTCCATGGGACTATTGCTGCCTCGGGCACCTTATGGCCGTTCTGCTGTGAGTCTAGATTATAGAATGGGATGAAAAATTGATAGTGAATTGTAACGTTCAGGGCCACCTAATGACGATGGATCACTCAAATTGCGTCCCGATTCAATACATCGTCCTCCAGCAGACTTGTCTCCATGGGTCTATTGCTGCCTCGGGCACCTTATGGCATGCCTGCTGTGACTCAAAGATTTTCGAATCGGACGAAAAACTGATAGTGAATTGTAACGTTCAGGGCCTCCTAATGACGATGGATCACTCAAATTGCGTCCCGATTCAATACATCGTCCTCCAGACGACTTGACTCCATGGGTCTATTGCTGCCTCGGGCACCTTATGGCCGTTCTGCTGTGAATCTAGATTATCGAATGGGACGAAAAACTGATAGTGAATTGTAACGTTCAGGGCCACCTAATGACGATGGATCACTCAAATTGCGTCCCGATTCAATACATCGTCCCCAGCCGACTTGACTCCATGGGACTATTGCTGCCTCGGGCAGCTTATGGCCGTTCTGCTGTCAGTCTAGATTATCGAATGGGACGAAAAACTGATAGTGAATTGTAACGAACAGGGCCTCCTAATGACGATGGATCACTCAAATTGCGACCCGATTCAATACATCGTCCTCCAGCAGACTTGTCTCCATGGGTCGATTGCTGCCTCGGGCACCTAATGGCCGTTCTGCTGTGAGTCAAAGATTTTCGAATCGGACGAAAAACTGATAGTGAATTGTAACATTCAGAGCCACCTAATGACGATGGACCACGCAAATTTTGTCCCGATTCAATACATCGTCCTCCAGCCGAGTTGACTCCATGGGTCTATTGCTGCCTCGGGCATCTTATGGCCGTTCTGCTGTGAATCTAGATTATCGAATGGGACGAAAAACTGATAGTGAATTGTAACGTTCAGCGCCACCTAATGACGATGGATCACTCAAATTGCGTCCCGATTCAATACATCGTCCCCAGCCGACTTGTCTCCATGGGTCTATTGCTGCCTCGGGCACCCTATGGCCGTTCTGCTGTGAGTCTAGATTATCGAATGGGACGAAAAACTGATAGTGAATTGTAACGTTCAGGGCCACCTAATGACGATGGATCACTCAAATTGCGTCCTGATTCAATACATCGTCCTCCAGCAGACTTGACTTCATGGGTCTATTGCTGCCTCGGGCACCTTATGGCCGTTCTGCTGTGAGTCAAAGATTTTCGAATCGGACGAAAAACTGATAGTGATTTGTAACATTCAGGGCCACCTAATGACGATGGACCACACAAATTGCGTCCCGATTCAGTACATCGTCCACTAGCCGACTTGACTCCATGGGACTATTGCTGCCTCGGGCACCTTATGGCCGTTCTGCTGTGAGTCAAAGATTTTCGAATCGGACGAAAAACTGATAGTGATTTGTAACATTGAGAGCACCTAATGACGATGGACCACACAAATTGCGTCCCGATTCAGTACATCGTCCAATAGCCGACTTGACTCCATGGGACTATTGCTGCCTCGGGCACCTTATGGCCGTTCTTATGTGAGTCTAGATTATAGAATGGGATGAAATACTGATAGTGAATTGTAACGTTCAGGGCCACCTAATGACGATGGATCAATCAAATTGCGTCCCGATTCAATACATCGTCCTCCAGCTGACTTGTCTCCATGGGTCTATTGCTGCCTCGGGCACCTTATGGCAGGCCTGCTGTGACTCAAAGATTTTCGAATCGGACGAAAAACTGATAGTGAATTGTAACGTTCAGGGCCTCCTAATGACGATGGATCACTCAAATTGCGTCCCGATTCAATACATCGTCCTCCAGCCGACTTGACTCCATGGGTCTATTGCTGCCTCGGGCACCTTATGGCCGTTCTGCTGTGAGTCTAGATTATCGAATGGGACGAAAAACTGATAGTGAATTGTAACGTTCAGGGCCTCCTAATGACGATGGATCACTCAAATTGCGTCCCGATTCAATACATCATCCTCAAGCAGACTTGTCTCCATGGGTCGATTGCTGCCTCGGGCACCTAATGGCCGTCCTGCTGTGAGTCAAAGATTTTCGAATCGGACGAAAAACTGATAGTGAATTGTAACATTCAGGGCCACCTAATGACGATGGACCACGCAAATTGCGTCCCGATTCAATACATCGTCCTCCAGCCGAGTTGACTCCATGGGTCTATTGCTGCCTCGGGCACCTTATGGCTGTGAATCTAGATTATCGAATGGGACGAAAAACTGATAGTGAATTGTAACGTTCAGGGCCACCTAATGACGATGGATCACTCAAATTGCGTCCCGATTCAATACATCGTCCCCAGCCGACTTGTCTCCATGGGTCTATTGCTGCCTCGGGCAACCTATGGCCGTTCTGCTGTGAGTCTAGATTATCGAATGGGACGAAAAACTGATAGTGAATTGTAACGTTCAGGGCCACCTAATGACGATGGATCACTCAAATTGCGTCCTGATTCAATACATCGTCCTCCAGCAGACTTGACTTCATTTGTCTATTGCTGCCTCGGGCACCTTATGGCCGTTCTGCTGTGAGTCAAAGATTTTCGAATCGGACGAAAAACTGATAGTGATTTGTAACATTCAGGGCCACCTAATGACGATGGACCACACAAATTGCGTCCCGATTCAGTACATCGTCCACTAGCCGACTTGACTCCAAGGGACTATTGCTCCCTCGGGCACCTTATGGCCGTTCTGCTGTGAGTCTAGATTATAGAATGGGATGAAAAATTGATAGTGAATTGTAACGTTCAGGGCCACCTAATGACGATGGATCACTCAAATTGCGTCCCGATTCAATACATCGTCCTCCAGCAGACTTGTCTGCCTCGGGCACCTTATGGCATGCCTGCTGTGACTCAAAGATTTTCGAATCGGACGAAAAACTGATAGTGAATTGTAACGTTCAGGGCCTCCTAATGACGATGGATCACTCAAATTGCGTCCCGATTCAATACATCGTCCTCCAGCCGACTTGACTCCATGGGTCTATTGCTGCCTCGGGCACCTTATGGCCGTTCTGCTGTGAATCTAGATTATCGAATGGGACGAAAAACTGATAGTGAATTGTAACGTTCAGGGCCACCTAATGACGATGGATCACTCAAATTGCGTCCCGATTCAATACATCGTCCCCAGCCGACTTGACTCCATGGGACTATTGCTGCCTCGGGCAGCTTATGGCCGTTCTGCTGTCAGTCTAGATTATCGAATGCGACGAAAAACTGATAGTGAATTGTAACGAACCGGGCCTCCTAATGACGATGGATCACTCAAATTGCGACCCGATTCAATACATCGTCCTCCAGCAGACTTGTCTCCATGGGTCGATTGCTGCCTCGGGCACCTAATGGCCGTTCTGCTGTGAGTCAAAGATTTTCGAATCGGACGAAAAACTGATAGTGAATTGTAACATTCAGAGCCACCTAATGACGATGGACCACGCAAATTGTGTCCCGATTCAATACATCGTCCTCCAGCCGAGTTGACTCCATGGGTCTATTGCTGCCTCGGGCATCTTATGGCCGTTCTGCTGTGAATCTAGATTATCGAATGGGACGAAAAACTGATAGTGAATTGTAACGTTCAGGGCCACCTAATGACGATGGATCACTCAAATTGCGTCCCGATTCAATACATCGTCCCCAGCCGACTTGACTCCATGGGACTATTGCTGCCTCGGGCACCTTATGGCCGTTCTGCTGTGAGTCTAGATTATAGAATGGGATGAAAAACTGATAGTGAATTGTAACATTCAGGGCCACCTAATGACGATGGACCACGCAAATTGCGTCCCGATTCAATACATCGTCCTCCAGCCGAGTTGACTCCATGGGTCTATTGCTGCCTCGGGCACCTTATGGCTGTGAATCTAGATTATCGAATGGGACGAAAAACTGATAGTGAATTGTAACGTTCAGGGCCACCTAATGACGATGGATCACTCAAATTGCGTCCCGATTCAATACATCGTCCCCAGCCGACTTGTCTCCATGGGTCTATTGCTGCCTCGGGCACCCTATGGCCGTTCTGCTGTGAGTCTAGATTATCGAATGGGACGAAAAACTGATAGTGAATTGTAACGTTCAGGGCCACCTAATGACGATGGATCACTCAAATTGCGTCCTGATTCAATACATCGTCCTCCAGCAGACTTGACTTCATGGGTCTATTGCTGCCTCGGGCACCTTATGGCCGTTCTGCTGTGAGTCAAAGATTTTCGAATCGGACGAAAAACTGATAGTGATTTGTAACATTCAGGGCCACCTAATGACGATGGACCACACAAATTGCGTCCCGATTCAGTACATCGTCCACTAGCCGACTTGACTCCATGGGACTATTGCTGCCTCGGGCACCTTATTGCCGTTCTGCTGTGAGTCTAGATTATAGAATGGGATGAAAAATTGATAGTGAATTGTAACGTTCAGGGCCACCTAATGACGATGGATCACTCAAATTGCGTCCCGATTCAATACATCGTCCTCCAGCAGACTTGTCTCCATGGGTCTATTGCTGCCTCGGGCACCTTATGGCATGCCTGCTGTGACTCAAAGATTTTCGAATCGGACGAAAAACTGATAGTGAATTGTAACGTTCAGGGCCTCCTAATGACGATGGATCACTCAAATTGCGTCCCGATTCAATACATCGTCCTCCAGCCGACTTGACTCCATGGGGCTATTGCTGCCTCGGGCACCTTATGGCCATTCTCCTGTGAGTCTAGATTATCGAATGGGACGAAAAACTGATAGTGAATTGTAACGTTCAGGGCCACCTAATGACGATGGATCTCTCAAATTGCGTCCCGATTCAATACATCGTCCTCCAGCCGACTAGACTCCATGGGTCTATTGCTGCCTCGGGCACCTTATGGCCGTTCTGCTGTGAATCTAGATTATCGAATGGGACGAAAAACTGATAGTGAATTGTAACGCTCAGGGCCACCTAATGACGATGGATCACTCAAATTGCGTCCCGATTCAATACATCGTCCTCCAGCAGACTTGTCTCCATGGGTCTATTGCTGCCTCGGGCACCTTATGGCCGTTCTGCTGTGAGTCTAGATTATCGAATCGGACGAAAAACTGATAGTGAATTGTAACATTCAGGGCCACCAAATGACGATGGACCACGCAAATTGCGTCCCGATTCAATACATCGTCCCCAGCCGACTTGACTCCATGGGACTATTGCTGCCTCGGGCAGCTTATGGCCGTTCTGCTGTGAGTCTAGATTATCGAATGGGACAAAAAACTGATAGTGAATAGTAACGTTCAGGGCCTCCTAATGACGATGGGTCACTCAAATTGCGTCCCGATTCAATACATCGTCCTCCAGCCGAGTTGACTCCATGGGGCTATTGCTGCCTCGGGCACCTTATGGCCATTCTCCTGTGAGTCTAGATTATCGAATGGGACGAAAAACTGATAGTGAATTGTAACGTTCAGGGCCACCTAATGACGATGGATCTCTCAAATTGCGTCCCGATTCAATACATCGTCCTCCAGCCGACTAGACTCCATGGGTCTATTGCTGCCTCGGGCACCTTATGGCCGTTCTGCTGTGATCTAGATTATCGAATGGGACGAAAAACTGATAGTGAATTGTAACGCTCAGGGCCACCTAATGACGATGGATCACTCAAATTGCGTCCCGATTCAATACATCGTCCTCCAGCAGACTTGTCTCCATGGGTCTATTGCTGCCTCGGGCACCTTATGGCCGTTCTGCTGTGAGTCTAGATTATCGAATCGGACGAAAAACTGATAGTGAATTGTAACATTCAGGGCCACCAAATGACGATGGACCACGCAAATTGCGTCCCGATTCAATACATCGTCCTCCAGCCGAGTTGACTCCATGGGTCTATTGCTGCCTCGGGCACCTTATGGCCGTTCTGCTGTGAATCTAGATTATCGAATGGGACGAAAAACTGATAGTGAATTGTAACATTCAGGGCCACCTAATGACGATAGACCACGCAAATTGCGTCCCGATTCAATACATCGTCCTCCAGCCGAGTTGACTCCATGGGTCTATTGCTGCCTCGGGCACCTTATGGCCGTTCTGCTGTGAATCTAGATTATCGAATGGGACGAAAAACTGATAGTGAATTGTAACGTTCAGGGCCACCTAATGACGATGGATCACTCAAATTGCGTCCCGATTCAATACATCGTCCCCAGCCGACTTGACTCCATGGGACTATTGCTGCCTCGGGCAGCTTATGGCCGTTCTGCTGTCAGTCTAGATTATCGAACGGGACGAAAAACTGATAGTGAATTGTAACCAACAGGGCCTCCTAATGACGATGGATCACTCAAATTGCGACCCGATTCAATACATCGTCCTCCAGCAGACTTGTCTCCATGGGTCGATTGCTGCCACGGGCACCTAATGGCCGTTCTGCTGTGAGTCAAAGATTTTCGAATCGGACGAAAAACTGATAGTGAATTGTAACATTCAGAGCCACCTAATGACGATGGACCACGCAAATTGTGTCCCGATTCAATACATCGTCCTCCAGCCGAGTTGACTCCATGGGTCTATTGCTGCCTCGGGCATCTTATGGCCGTTCTGCTGTGAATCTAGATTATCGAATGGGACGAAAAACTGATAGTGAATTGTAACGTTCAGGGCCACCTAATGACGATGGATCACTCAAATTGCGTCCCGATTCAATACATCGTCCCCAGCCGACTTGACTCCATGGGACTATTGCTGCCTCGGGCACCTTATGGCCGTTCTGCTGTGAGTCTAGATTATCGAATGGGATGAAAAACTGATAGTGAATTGTAACGTTCAGGGCCACCTAATGAAGATGGATTACTCAAATTGCGTCCCGATTCAATACATCGTCCTCCAGCATACTTGTCTCCATGGGTCTATTGATGCCTCGGGCACCTTATGGCAGGCCTGCTGTGACTCAAAGATTTTCGAATCGGACGAAAAACTGATAGTGAATTGTAACGTTCAGGGCCTCCTAATGACGATGGAACACTCAAATTGCGTCCCGATTCAATACATCGTCCTCCAGCAGACTTGTCTCCATGCGTCTATTGCTGCCTCGGGCACCTTATGGCCGTTCTGCTGTGAGTCAAAGATTTTCGAATCGGACGAAAAACTGATAGTGAATTGTAACGTTCAGGGCTACCTAATGACAATGGATCACTCAAATTGCGTCCCGATTCAATACATCGTCCTCTAGCCGACTTGACTCCATGGGTCTATTGCTGCCTCGGGCACCTTATGGCCGTTCTGCTGTGAGTCTAGAATATCGAATGGGACAAAAAACTGATAGTGAATTGTAACGTTCAGGGCCTCCTAATGACGATGGATCACTCAAATTGCGTCCCGATTCAATACATCGTCCTCCAGCCGAGTTGACTCCATGGGGCTATTGCTGCCTCGGGCACCTTATGGCCATTCTCCTGTGAGTCTAGATTATCGAATGGGACGAAAAACTGATAGTGAATTGTAACGTTCAGGGCCACCTAATGACGATGGATCTCTCAAATTGCGTCCCGATTCAATACATCGTCCTCCAGCCGACTAGACTCCATGGGTCTATTGCTGCCTCGGGCACCTTATGGCCGTTCTGCTGTGAATCTAGATTATCGAATGGGACGAAAAACTGATAGTGAATTGTAACGCTCAGGGCCACCTAATGACGATGGATCACTCAAATTGCGTCCCGATTCAATACATCGTCCTCCAGCAGACTTGTCTCCATGGGTCTATTGCTGCCTCGGGCACCTTATGGCCGTTCTGCTGTGAGTCTAGATTATCGAATCGGACGAAAAACTGATAGTGAATTGTAACATTCAGGGCCACCAAATGACGATGGACCACGCAAATTGCGTCCCGATTCAATACATCGTCCCCAGCCGACTTGACTCCATGGGACTATTGCTGCCTCGGGCAGCTTATGGCCGTTCTGCTGTGAGTCTAGATTATCGAATGGGACAAAAAACTGATAGTGAATTGTAACGTTCAGGGCCTCCTAATGACGATGGGTCACTCAAATTGCGTCCCGATTCAATACATCGTCCTCCAGCCGAGTTGACTCCATGGGGCTATTGCTGCCTCGGGCACCTTATGGCCATTCTCCTGTGAGTCTAGATTATCGAATGGGACGAAAAACTGATAGTGAATTGTAACGTTCAGGGCCACCTAATGACGATGGATCTCTCAAATTGCGTCCCGATTCAATACATCGTCCTCCAGCCGACTAGACTCCATGGGTCTATTGCTGCCTCGGGCACCTTATGGCCGTTCTGCTGTGAATCTAGATTATCGAATGGGACGAAAAACTGATAGTGAATTGTAACGCTCAGGGCCACCTAATGACGATGGATCACTCAAATTGCGTCCCGATTCAATACATCGTCCTCCAGCAGACTTGTCTCCATGGGTCTATTGCTGCCTCGGGCACCTTATGGCCGTTCTGCTGTGAGTCTAGATTATCGAATCGGACGAAAAACTGATAGTGAATTGTAACATTCAGGGCCACCAAATGACGATGGACCACGCAAATTGCGTCCCGATTCAATACATCGTCCTCCAGCCGAGTTGACTCCATGGGTCTCTTGCTGCGTCGGGCACCTTATGGCCGTTCTGCTGTGAATCTAGATTATCGAATGGGACGAAAAACTGATAATGAATTGTAACGTTCAGGGCCACCTAATGACGATGGATCACTCAAATTGCGTCCTGATTCAATACATCGTCCTCCAGCAGACTTGACTTCATGGGTCTATTGCTGCCTCGGGCACCTTATGGCCGTTCTGCTGTGAGTCAAAGATTTTCGAATCGGACGAAAAACTGATAGTGAATTCTAACTTTCAGGGCCACCTAATGACGATGGATCACTCAAATTCAATACATCGTCCTCCAGCAGACTTGTCTCCATGGGTCGATTGCTGCCTCGGGCACCTTATGGCCGTTCTGCTGTGAGTCAAAGATTTTCGAATCGGACGAAAAACTGATAGTGATTTGTAACATTGAGGGCACCTAATGACGATGGACCACACAAATTGCGTCCCGATTCAGTACATCGTCCACTAGCCGACTTGACTACATGGGACACTTGCTGCCTCGGGCACCTTATGGCCGTTCTGCTGTGAGTCTAGATTATAAAATGGGATGAAAAACTGATAGTGAATTGTAACTTTCAGGGCCACCTAATGACGATGGATCAATCAAATTGCGTCCCGATTCAATACATCGTCCTCCAGCAGACTTGTCTCCATGGGTCTATTGCTGCCTCGGGCACCTTATGGCAGGCCTGCTGTGACTCAAAGATTTTCGAATCGGACGAACAACTGATAGTGAATTGTAACGTTCAGGGCCTCCTAATGACGATGGAACACTCAAATTGCGTCCCGATTCATTACATCGTCCTCCAGCAGACTTGTCTCCATGCGTCTATTGCTGCCTCGGGCACCTTATGGCCGTTCCGCTGTGAGTCAAAGATTTTCGAATCGGACGAAAAACTGATAGTGAATTGTAACATTCAGGGCCACCTAATGACGATGGATCACTCAAATTGCGTCCCGATTCAATACATCGTCCTCCAGCAGACTTGTCTCCATGGGTCTATTGCTGCCTCGGGCACCTTATGGCAGGCCTGCTGTGACTCAAAGATTTTCGAATCGGACGAAAAACTGATAGTGAATTGTAATGTTCAGGGCCTCCTAATGACGATGGATCACTCAAATGACGTCCCGATTCAATACATCGTCCTCCAGCCGACTTGACTCCATGGGTCTATTGCTGCCTCGGGCACCTTATGGCCGTTCTGCTGTGAGTCTAGAGTATCGAATGGGACGAAAAACTGATAGTGAATTGTAACGTTCAGGGCCTCCTAATGACGATGGATCACTCAAATTGCGTCCCGATTCAATACATCGTCCTCCTGCAGACTTGTCTCCATGTGTCGATTGCTGCCTCGGGCACAAAATGGCCGTTCTGCTGTGAGTCAAAGATTTTCGAATCGGACGAAAAACTGATAGTGAATTGTAACGAACAGGGCCTCCTAATGACGATGGATCACTCAAATTGCGACCCGATTCAATACATCGTCCTCCAGCAGACTTGTCTCCATGGGTCGATTGCTGCCTCGGGCACCTAATGGCCGTTCTGCTGTGAGTCAAAGATTTTCGAATCGGACGAAAAACTGATAGTGAATTGTAACATTCAGAGCCACCTAATGACGATGGACCACGCAAATTGTGTCCCGATTCAATACATCGTCCTCCAGCCGAGTTGACTCCATGGGTCTATTGCTGCCTCGGGCATCTTATGGCCGTTCTGCTGTGAATCTAGATTATCGAATGGGACGAAAAACTGATAGTGAATTGTAACGTTCAGGGCCACCTAATGACGATGGATCACTCAAATTGCGTCCCGATTCAATACATCGTCCCCAGCCGACTTGACTCCATGTGACTATTGCTGCCTCGGGCACCTTATGGCCGTTCTGCTGTGAGTCTAGATTATAGAATGGGATGAAAAACTGATAGTGAATTGTAACATTCAGGGCCACCTAATGACGATGGAGCACGCAAATTGCGTCCCGATTCAATACATCGTCCTCCAGCCGAGTTGACTCCATGGGTCTATTGCTGCCTCGGGCACCTTATGGCTGTGAATCTAGATTATCGAATGGGACGAAAAACTGATAGAGAATTGTAACGTTCAGGGCCACCTAATGACGATGGATCACTCAAATTGCGTCCCGATTCAATACATCGTCCCCAGCCGACTTGTCTCCATGGGTCTATTGCTGCCTCGGGCACCCTATGGCCGTTCTGCTGTGAGTCTAGATTATCGAATGGGACGAAAAACTGATAGTGAATTGTAACGTTCAGGGCCACCTAATGACGATGGATCACTCAAATTGCGTCCTGATTCAATACATCGTCCTCCAGCAGACTTGACTTCATGGGTCTATTGCTGCCTCGGGCACCTTATGGCCGTTCTGCTGTGAGTCAAAGATTTTCGAATCGGACGAAAAACTGATAGTGATTTGTAACATTCAGGGCCACCTAATGACGATGGACCACACAAATTGCGTCCCGATTCAGTACATCGTCCACTAGCCGACTTGACTCCATGGGACTATTGCTGCCTCGGGCACCTTATTGCCGTTCTGCTGTGAGTCTAGATTATAGAATGGGATGAAAAATTGATAGTGAATTGTAACGTTCAGGGCCACCTAATGACGATGGATCACTCAAATTGCGTCCCGATTCAATACATCGTCCTCCAGCAGACTTGTCTCCATGGGTCTATTGCTGCCTCGGGCACCTTATGGCATGCCTGCTGTGACTCAAAGATTTTCGAATCGGACGAAAAACTGATAGTGAATTGTAACGTTCAGGGCCTCCTAATGACGATGGATCACTCAAATTGCGTCCCGATTCAATACATCGTCCTCCAGCCGACTTGACTCCATGGGTCTATTGCTGCCTCGAGCACCTTTTGGCCGTTCTGCTGTGAGTCTAGATTATCGAATGGGACGAAAAACTGATAGTGAATTGTAACGTTCAGGGCCTCCTAATGACGATGGATCACTCAAATTGCGTCCCGATTCAATACATCGTCCTCCAGCAGACTTGTCTCCATGGGTCGATTGCTGCCTCGGGCAACTAATGGCCGTTCTGCTGTGAGTCAAAGATTTTCGAATCGGACGAAAAACTGATAGTGAATTGTAACATTCAGGGCCACCTAATGACGATAGACCACGCAAATTGCGTCCCGATTCAATACATCGTCCTGTAGCCGAGTTGACTCCATGGGTCTATTGCTGCCTCGGGCACCTTATGGCCGTTCTGCTGTGAATCTAGATTATCGAATGGGACGAAAAACTGATAGTGAATTGTAACGTTCAGGGCCACCTAATGACGATGGATCACTCAAATTGCGTCCCGATTCAATACATCGTCCCCAGCCGACTTGACTCCATGGGACTATTGCTGCCTCGGGCAGCTTATGGCTGTTCTGCTGTCAGTCTAGATTATCGAATGGGACGAAAAACTGATAGTGAATTGTAACCAACAGGGCCTCCTAATGACGATGGATCACTCAAATTGCGACCCGATTCAATACATCGTCCTCCAGCAGACTTGTCTCCATGGGTCGATTGCTGCCACGGGCACCTAATGGCCGTTCTGCTGTGAGTCAAAGATTTTCGAATCGGACGAAAAACTGATAGTGAATTGTAACATTCAGAGCCACCTAATGACGATGGACCACGCAAATTGTGTCCCGATTCAATACATCGTCCTCCAGCCGAGTTGACTCCATGGGTCTATTGCTGCCTCGGGCACCTTATGGCCGTTCTGCTGTGAATCTAGATTATCGAATGGGACGAAAAACTGATAGTGAATTGTAACGTTCAGGGCCACCTAATGACGATGGATCACTCAAATTGCGTCCCGATTCAATACATCGTCCTCCAGCATACTTGTCTCCATGGGTCTATTGATGCCTCGGGCACCTTATGGCAGGCCTGCTGTGACTCAAAGATTTTCGAATCGGACGAAAAACTGATAGTGAATTGTAACGTTCAGGGCCTCCTAATGACGATGGAACACTCAAATTGCGTCCCGATTCAATACATCGTCCTCCAGCAGACTTGTCTCCATGCGTCTATTGCTGCCTCGGGCACCCTATGGCCGTTCTGCTGTGAGTCAAAGATTTTCGAATCGGACGAAAAACTGATAGTGAATTGTAACGTTCAGGGCTACCTAATGACAATGGATCACTCAAATTGCGTCCCGATTCAATACATCGTCCTCTAGCCGACTTGACTCCATGGGTCTATTGCTGCCTCGGGCACCTTATGGCCGTTCTGCTGTGAGTCTAGATTATCGAATGGGACAAAAAACTGATAGTGAATTGTAACGTTCAGGGCCTCCTAATGACGATGGGTCACTCAAATTGCGTCCCGATTCAATACATCGTCCTCCAGCCGAGTTGACTCCATGGGGCAATTGCTGCCTCGGGCACCTTATGGCCATTCTCCTGTGAGTCTAGATTATCGAATGGGACGAAAAACTGATAGTGAATTGTAACGTTCAGGGCCACCTAATGACGATGGATCTCTCAAATTGCGTCCCGATTCAATACATCGTCCTCCAGCCGACTAGACTCCATGGGTCTATTGCTGCCTCGGGCACCTTATGGCCGTTCTGCTGAGAATCTAGATTATCGAATGGGACGAAAAACTGATAGTGAATTGTAACGCTCAGGGCCACCTAATGACGATGGATCACTCAAATTGCGTCCCGATTCAATACATCGTCCTCCAGCAGACTTGTCTCCATGGGTCTATTGCTGCCTCGGGCACCTTATGGCCGTTCTGCTGTGAATCTAGATTATCGAATGGGACGAAAAACTGATAATGAATTGTAACGTTCAGGGCCACCTAATGACGATGGATCACTCAAATTGCGTCCTGATTCAATACATCGTCCTCCAGCAGACTTGACTTCATGGGTCTATTGCTGCCTCGGGCACCTTATGGCCGTTCTGCTGTGAGTCAAAGATTTTCGAATCGGACGAAAAACTGATAGTGAATTCTAACTTTCAGGGCCACCTAATGACGATGGATCACTCAAATTCAATACATCGTCCTCCAGCAGACTTGTCTCCATGGGTCGATTGCTGCCTCGGGCACCTTATGGCCGTTCTGCTGTGAGTCAAAGATTTTCGAATCGGACGAAAAACTGATAGTGATTTGTAACATTGAGGGCACCTAATAACGATGGACCACACAAATTGCGTCCCGATTCAGTACATCGTCCACTAGCCGACTTGACTCCATGGGACTATTGCTGCCTCGGGCACCTTATGGCCGTTCTGCTGTGAGTCTAGATTATAAAATGGGATGAAAAACTGATAGTGAATTGTAACGTTCAGGGCCACCTAATGACGATGGATCAATCAAATTGCGTCCCGATTCAATACATCGTCCTCCAGCAGACTTGTCTCCATGGGTCTATTGCTGCCTCGGGCACCTTATGGCAGGCCTGCTGTGACTCAAAGATTTTCGAATCGGACGAACAACTGAAAGTGAATTGTAACGTTCAGGGCCTCCTAATGACGATGGAACACTCAAATTGCGTCCCGATTCATTACATCGTCCTCCAGCAGACTTGTCTCCATGCGTCTATTGCTGCCTCGGGCACCTTATGGCCGTTCCGCTGTGAGTCAAAGATTTTCGAATCGGACGAAAAACTGATAGTGAATTGTAACATTCAGGGCCACCTAATGACGATGGATCACTCAAATTGCGTCCCGATTCAATACATCGTCCTCCAGCAGACTTGTCTCCATGGGTCTATTGCTGCCTCGGGCACCTTATGGCAGGCCTGCTGTGACTCAAAGATTTTCGAATCGGACGAAAAACTGATAGTGAATTGTAACGTTCAGGGCCTCCTAATGACGTTGGATCACTCAAATGACGTCCCGATTCAATACATCGTCCTCCAGCCGACTTGACTCCATGGGTCTATTGCTGCCTCGGGCACCTTATGGCCGTTCTGCTGTGAGTCTAGAGTATCGAATGGGACGAAAAACTGATAGTGAATCGTAACGTTCAGGGCCTCCTAATGACGATGGATCACTCAAATTGCGTCCCGATTCAATACATCGTCCTCCTGCAGACTTGTCTCCATGTGTCGATTGCTGCCTCGGGCACAAAATGGCCGTTCTGCTGTGAGTCAAAGATTTTCGAATCGGACGAAAAACTGATAGTGAATTGTAACATTCAGGGCCACCTAATGACGATGGACCACGCAAATTGCGTCCCGATTCAATACATCGTCCCCAGCCGACTTGACACCATGGGACTATTGCTGCCTCGGGCACCTTATGGCCGTTCTGCTGTGAGTCTAGATTATAGAATGGGATGAAAAACTGATAGTGAATTGTAACGTTCAGGGCCACCTAATGACGATGGATCTTTCAAATTGCGTCCCGATTCAATACATCGTCCTCCAGCCGACTAGACTCCATGGGTCTATTGCTGCCTCGGGCACCTTATGGCCGTTCTGCTGTGAGTCTAGATTATCGAATGGGACGAAATACTGATAGTGAATTGTAACGTTCAGGGCCTCCTAATGACGATGGATCACTCAAATTGCGTCCCGATTCAATACATCGTCCTCCAGCCGACTTGACTCCATGGCTCTATTGCTGCCTCGGGCACCTTATGGCCGTTCTGCTGTGACTCAAAGATTTTCGAATCGGACGAAAATCTGATAGTGAATTGTAACGTTCAGGGCCTCCTAATGACGATGGATCACTCAAATTGCGTCCCGATTCAATACTCGTCCTCCAGCAGACTTGTCTCCATGGGTCGATTGCTGACTCGGGCACCTAATGGCCGTTCTGCTGTGAGTCAAAGATTTTCGAATCGGACGAAAAACTGATAGTGAATTGTAACGTTCAGGGCCACCTAATGACGATGGATCACTCAAATTGCTTTCCGATTCAATACATCGTCCCCAGCCGATTTGTCTCCATGGGTCTATTGCTGCCTCGGGCACCTTATGGCCGTTCTGCTGTGAGTCTAAATTATCGAATGGGACGAAAAACTGATAGTGAATTGTAACGTTCAGGGCCACCTAATGACGATGGATCACTCAAATTGCGTCCTGATTCAATACATCGTCCTCCAGCAGACTTGACTTCATGGGTCTATTGCTGCCTCGGCCACCTTATGGCCGTTCTGCTGTGAGTCAAAGATTTTCGATTCGGACGAAAAACTGATAGTGAATTGTAACTTTCAGAGCCACCTAATGACGATGCATCACTCAAACTGCGTCCCGATACAATACATCGTCCTCCAGCAGACTTGTCTCCATGGGTCGATTGCTGCCTCGGGCACCTTATGGCCGTTCTGCTGTGAGTCAAAGATTTTCGAATCGGACGAAAAACTGATAGTGATTTGTAACATTGAGGGCCACCTAATGACGATGGACCACACAAATTGCGTCCCGATTCAGTACATCGTCCACTAGCCGACTTGACTCCATGGGACTATTGCTGCCTCGGGCACCTTATGACCGTTCTGCTGTGAGTCAAAGATTTTCGAATCGGACGAAAAACTGATAGTGAATTGTAACATTCAGGGCCACCTAATGACGATGGACCACGCAAATTGCGTCCCGATTCAATACATCGTCCTCCAGCCGACTTGACACCATGGGACTATTGCTGCCTCGGGCATCTTATGGCCGTTCTGCTGTGAGTCTAGATTATAGAATGGGATGAAAAACTGATAGTGAATTGTAACGTTCAGGGCCACCTAATGACGATGGATCTCTCAAATTGCGTCCCGATTCAATACATCGTCCTCCAGCCGACTTGACACCATGGGACTATTGCTGCCTCGGGCATCTTATGGCCGTTCTGCTGTGAGTCTAGATTATAGAATGGGATGAAAAACTGATAGTGAATTGTAACGTTCAGGGCCACCTAATGACGATGGATCTCTCAAATTGCGTCCCGATTCAATACATCGTCCTCCAGCCGACTTGACTCCATGGGTCTATTGCTGCCTCGGGCACCTTATGGCCGTTCTGCTGTGAGTCTAGATTATCGAATGGGACGAAAAACTGATAGTGAATTGTAACGTTCAGGGCCTCCTAATGACGATGTATCACTCAAATTGCGTCCCGATTCAATACATCGTCCTCCAGCAGACTTGTCTCCATGGGTCGATTGCTGCCTCGGGCACCTAATGGCCGTTCTGCTGTGAGTCAAAGATTTTCGAATCGGACGAAAAACTGATAGTGAATTGTAACATTCAGGGCCACCTAATGGCGATGGACCACGCAAATTGCGTCCCGATTCAATACATCGTCCTCCAGCCGAGTTGACTCCATGGGTCTATTGCTGCCTCGGGCACCTTATGGCCGTTCTGCTGTGAATCTAGATTATCGAATGGGACGAAAAACTGATAGTGAATTGTAACGTTCAGGGCCACCTAATGACGATGGATCACTCAAATTGCGTCCCGATTCAATACATCGTCCTCCAGCAGACTTGTCTCCATGGGTCTATTGCTGCCTCGGGCACCTTAAGGCCGTTCTGCTGTGAGTCTAGATTATCGAATGGGACGAGAAACTGATAGTGAATTGTAACATTCAAGGCCACCAAATGACGATGGACCACGCAAATTGCGTCCCGATTCAATACATCGTCCTCCAGCCGAGTTGACTCAATGGGTCTCTTGCTGCCTCGGGCACCTTATGGCCGTTCTGCTGTGAATCTAGATTATCGAATGGGACGAAAAACTGATAGTGAATTGGAACGTTCAGGGCCACCTAATGACGATGGATCACTCAAATTGCGTCCTGATTCAATACATCGTCCTCCAGCAGACTTGACTTCATGGGTCTATTGCTGCCTCGGGCACCTTATGGCCGTTCTGCTGTGAGTCAAAGATTTTCGAATCGGACGAAAAACTGATAGTGAATTGTAACTTTCAGGGCCACCTAATGACGATGGATCACTCAAATTGCGTCCCGATTCAATACATCGTCCTCCAGCAGACTTGTCTCCATGGGTCGATTGCTGCCTCGGGCACCTTATGGCCGTTCTGCTGTGAGTCAAACATTTTCGAATCGGACGAAAAACTGATAGTGATTTGTAACATTGAGGGCACCTAATGACGATGGACCACACAAATTGCGTCCCGATTCAGTACATCGTCCACTAGCCGACTTGACTCCATGGGACTATTGCTGCCTCGGGCACCTTATGGCCGTTCTGCTGTGAGTCTATATTATAGAATGGGATGAAAAACTGATAGTGAATTGTAACGTTCAGGGCCAAATAATGACGATGGATCAATCAAATTGCGTCCCGATTCAATACATCGTCCTCCAGCAGACTTGTCTCCATGGGTCTATTGCTGCCTCGGGCACCTTATGGCAGGCCTGCTGTGACTCATAGATTTTCGAATCGGACGAAAAACTGATAGTGAATTGTAATGTTCAGGGCCTCCTAATGACGATGGAACACTCAAATTGCGTCCCGATTCATTACATCGTCCTCCAGCAGACTTGTCTCCATGCGTCTATTGCTGCCTCGGGCACCTTATGGCCGTTCCACTGTGAGTCAAAGATTTTCGAATCGGACGAAAAACTGATAGTGAATTGTAACATTCAGGGCCACCTAATGACGATGGATCACTCAAATTGCGTACCGATTCAATACATCGTCCTCCAGCAGATTTGTCTCCATGGGTCTATTGCTGCCTCGTGCACCTTATGGCAGGCCTGCTGTGACTCAAAGATTTTCGAATCGGACGAAAAACTGATAGTGAATTGTAACGTTCAGGGCCTCCTAATGACGATGGATCACTCAAATGACGTCCCGATTCAATACATCGTCCTCCAGCCGACTTGACTCCATGGGTCTATTGCTGCCTCGGGCACCTTATGGCCGTTCTGCTGTGAGTCTAGAGTATCGAATGGGACGAAAAACTGATAGTGAATCGTAACGTTCAGGGCCTCCTAATGACGATGGATCACTCAAATTGCGTCCCGATTCAATACATCGTCCTCCTGCAGACTTGTCTCCATGTGTCGATTTCTGCCTCGGGCACAAAATGGCCGTTCTGCTGTGAGTCAAAGATTTTCGAATCGGACGAAAAACTGATAGTGAATTGTAACATTCAGGGCCACCTAATGACGATGGACCACGGAAATTGCGTCCCGATTCAATACATCGTCCTCCAGCCGAGTTGATTCCATGGGTCTATTGCTGCCTCGGGCACCTGATGGCCGTTCTGCTGTGAATCTAGATTATCGAATGGGACGAAAAACTGATAGTGAATTGTAACGTTCAGGGCCACCTAATGACGATGGATGACTCAAATTGCGTCCCGATTCAATACATCGTCCCCAGCCGACTTGACACCATGGGACTATTGCTGCCTCGGGCACCTTATGGCCGTTCTGCTGTGAGTCTAGATTATAGAATGGGATGAAAAACTGATAGTGAATTGTAACCTTCAGGGCCACCTAATGACGATGGATCTCTCAAATTGCGTCCCGATTCAATACATCGTCCTCCAGCCGACTTGACTCCATGGGTCTATTGCTGCCTCGGGCACCTTATGGCCGTTCTGCTGTGAGTCTAGATTATCGAATGAGACGAAAAACTGATAGTGAATTGTAACGTTCAGGGCCTCCTAATGACGATGGATCACTCAAATTGCGTCCCGATTCAATACATCGTCCTCCAGCCGACTTGACTCCATGGCTCTATTGCTGCCTCGGGCACCTTATGGCCGTTCTGCTGTGACTCAAAGATTTTCGAATCGGACGAAAAACTGATAGTGAATTGTAACGTTCAGGGCCTCCTAATGACGATGGATCACTCAAATTGCGTCCCGATTCAATACATCGTCCTCCAGCAGACTTGTCTCCATGGGTCGATTGCTGACACGGGCACCTAATGGCCGTTCTGCTGTGAGTCAAAGATTTTCGAATCGGACGAAAAACTGATAGTGAATTGTAACGTTCAGGGCCTCCTAATGACGATGGAACACTCAAATTGCGTCCCTATTCGATACATCGTCCTCCAGCAGACTTGTCTCCATGCGTCTATTGCTGCCTCGGGCACCTTATGGCCGTTCTGCTGTGAGTCAAAGATTTTCGAATCGGACGAAAAACTGATAGTGAATTGTAACGTTCAGGGCCACCTAATGACGATGGATCACTCAAATTGCGTCCCGATTCAATACATCGTCCTCCAGCCGACTTGTCTCCATGGGTCTATTGCTGCCTCGTGCACCTTATGGCCGTTCTGCTGTGAGTCTAGATTATCGAATGGGACGAAAAACTGATAGTGAATTGTAACATTCAGGGCCACCAAATGACGATGGACCACGCAAATTGCGTCCCGATTCAATACATCGTCCTCCAGCCGAGTTGACTCCATGGGTCTCTTGCTGCCTCGGGCACCTTATGGCCGTTCTGCTGTGAATCTAGATTATCGAATGGGACGAAAAACTGATAGTGAATTGTAACGTTCAGGGCCAGCTAATGACGATGGATCACTCAAATTGCGTCCCGATTCAATACATCGTCCCCAGCCGACTTGTCTCCATGGGTCTATTGCTGCCTCGGGCACCTTATGGCCGTTCTGCTGTGAGTCTAGATTATCGAATGGGACGAAAAACTGATAGTGAATTGTAACGTTCAGGGCCACCTAATGACGATGGATCACTCAAATTGCGTCCTGATTCAATACATCGTCCTCCAGCAGACTTGACTTCATGGGTCTATTGCTGCCTCGGGCACCTTATGGCCGTTCTGCTGTGAGTCAAAGATTTTCGAATCGGACGAAAAACTGATAGTGAATTGTAACTTTCAGAGCCACCTAATGACGATGGATCACTCAAACTGCGTCCCGATTCAATACATCGTCCTCCAGCAGACTTGTCTCCATGGGTCGATTGCTGCCTCGGGCACCTTATGGCAGGCCTGCTGTGACTCAAAGATTTTCGAATCGGACGAAAAACTGATAGTGAATTGTATCGTTCAGGGCCTCCTAATGACGATGGATCACTCAAATTGCGTCCCGATTCAATACATCGTCCTCCAGCAGACTTGTCTCCATGGGTCTATTGCTGCCTCGGGCACCTTATGGCCGTTCTGCTGTGAGTCTAGATTATCGAATGGGACGAAAAACTGATAGTGAATTGTAACGTTCAAAGCCTCCTAATGACGACGGATCACTCAAATTGCGTCCCGATTCAATACATCGTCCTCCTGCAGACTTGTCTTTATGTGTCGATTGCTGCCTCAGGCACCTAATGGCCGTTCTGCTGTGAGTCAAAGATTTTCGAATCGGACGAAAAACTGATAGTGAATTGTAACATTCAGGGCCACCTAATGACGATGGACCACGCAAATTGCGTCCCGATTCAATACATCGTCCTCCAGCCGAGTTGACTCCATGGGTCTATTGCTGCCTCGGGCACCTTATGGCCGTTCTGCTGTGAATCTAGATTATCGAATGGGACGAAAAACTGATAGTGAATTGTAACGTTCAGGGCCACCTAATGACGATGGATCACTCAAATTGCGCCCCGATTCAATACATCGTCCCCAGCCGACTTGACACCAAGGGACTATTGCTGCCTCGGGCACCTTATGGCCGTTCTGCTGTGACTCAAAGATTTTCGAATCGGACGAAAAACTGATAGTGAATTGTAACGTTCAGGGCCACCTAATGACGATGGATCTCTCAAATTGCGTCCCCATTCAATACATCGTCCTCCAGCCGACTTGACTCCATGGGTCTATTGCTGTCTCGGGCACCTTATGGCCGTTCTGCTGTGAGTCTAGATTATCGAATGGGACGAAAAACTGATAGTGAATTGTAACGTTCAGGGCCTCCTAATGACGATGGATCACTCAAATTGCGTCCCGATTCAATACATCGTCCTCCAGCCGACTTGACTCCATGGCTCTATTGCTGCCTCGGGCAACTTATGGCCGTTCTGCTGTGACTTAAAGATTTTCGAATCGGACGAAAAACTGATAGTGAATTGTATCGTTCAGGGCCTCCTAATGACGATGGATCACTCAAATTGCGTCCCGATTCAATACATCGTCCTCCAGCAGACTTGTCTCCATGGGACTATTGCTGCCTCGGGCACCTTATGACCGTTCTGCTGTGAGTCAAAGATTTTCGAATCGGACGAAAAACTGATAGTGAATTGTAACATTCAGGGCCACCTAATGACGATGGACCACGCAAATTGCGTCCCGATTCAATACATCGTCCTCCAGCCGACTTGACACCATGGGACTATTGCTGCCTCGGGCATCTTATGACCGTTCTGCTGTGAGTCTAGATTATAGAATGGGATGAAAAACTGATAGTGAATTGTAACGTTCAGGGCCACCTAATGACGATGGATCTCTCAAATTGCGTCCCGATTCAATACATCGTCCTCCAGCCGACTTGACACCATGGGACTATTGCTGCCTCGGGCATCTTATGGCCGTTCTGCTGTGAGTCTAGATTATAGAATGGGATGAAAAACTGATAGTGAATTGTAACGTTCAGGGCCACCTAATGACGATGGATATCTCAAATTGCGTCCCGATTCAATACATCGTCCTCCAGCCGACTTGACTCCATGGGTCTATTGCTGCCTCGGGCACCTTATGGCCGTTCTGCTGTGAGTCTAGATTATCGAATGGGACGAAAAACTGATAGTGAATTGTAACGTTCAGGGCCTCCTAATGACGATGGATCACTCAAATTGCGTCCCGATTCAATACATCGTCCTCCAGCAGACTTGTCTCCATGGGTCGATTGCTGCCTCGGGCACCTAATGGCCGTTCTGCTGTGAGTCAAAGATTTTCGAATCGGACGAAAAACTGATAGTGAATTGTAACATTCTGGGCCACCTAATGACGATGGGCCACGCAAATTGCGTCCCGATTCAATACATCGTCCTCCAGCCGAGTTGACTCCATGGGTCTATTGCTGCCTCGGGCACCTTATGGCCGTTCTGCTGTGAATCTAGATTATCGAATGGGACGAAAAACTGATAGTGAATTGTAACGTTCAGGGCCACCTAATGACGATGGATCACTCAAATTGCGTCCCTATTCAATACATCGTCCTCCAGCAGACTTGTCTCCATGGGTCTATTGCTGCCTCGGGCACCTTAAGGCCGTTCTGCTGTGAGTCTAGATTATCGAATGGGACGAGAAACTGATAGTGAATTGTAACATTCAAGGCCACCAAATGACGATGGACCACGCAAATTGCGTCCCGATTCAATACATCGTCCTCCAGCCGAGTTGACTCCATGGGTCTCTTGCTGCCTCGGGCACCTTATGGCCGTTCTGCTGTGAATCTAGATTATCGAATGGGACGAAAAACTGATAGTGAATTGTAACGTTCAGGGCCAGCTAATGACGATGGATCACTCAAATTGCGTCCCGATTCAATACATCGTCCCCAGCCGACTTGTCTCCATGGGTCTATTGCTGCCTCGGGCACCTTATGGCCGTTCTGCTGTGAGTCTAGATTATCGAATGGGACGAAAAACTGATAGTGAATTGTAACGTTCAGGGCCACCTAATGACGATGGATCACTCAAATTGCGTCCTGATTCAATACATCGTCCTCCAGCAGACTTGACTTCATGGGTCTATTGCTGCCTCGGGCACCTTATGGCCGTTCTGCTGTGAGTCAAAGATTTTCGAATCGGACGAAAAACTGATAGTGAATTGTAACTTTCAGAGCCACCTAATGACGATGGATCACTCAAACTGCGTCCCGATTCAATACATCGTCCTCCAGCAGACTTGTCTCCATGGGTCGATTGCTGCCTCGGGCACCTTATGGCAGGCCTGCTGTGACTCAAAGATTTTCGAATCGGACGAAAAACTGATAGTGAATTGTATCGTTCAGGGCCTCCTAATGACGATGGATCACTCAAATTGCGTCCCGATTCAATACATCGTCCTCCAGCAGACTTGTCTCCATGGGTCTATTGCTGCCTCGGGCACCTTATGGCCGTTCTGCTGTGAGTCTAGATTATCGAATGGGACGAAAAACTGATAGTGAATTGTAACGTTCAAAGCCTCCTAATGACGACGGATCACTCAAATTGCGTCCCGATTCAATACATCGTCCTCCTGCAGACTTGTCTTTATGTGTCGATTGCTGCCTCAGGCACCTAATGGCCGTTCTGCTGTGAGTCAAAGATTTTCGAATCGGACGAAAAACTGATAGTGAATTGTAACATTCAGGGCCACCTAATGACGATGGACCACGCAAATTGCGTCCCGATTCAATACATCGTCCTCCAGCCGAGTTGACTCCATGGGTCTATTGCTGCCTCGGGCACCTTATGGCCGTTCTGCTGTGAATCTAGATTATCGAATGGGACGAAAAACTGATAGTGAATTGTAACGTTCAGGGCCACCTAATGACGATGGATCACTCAAATTGCGCCCCGATTCAATACATCGTCCCCAGCCGACTTGACACCATGGGACTATTGCTGCCTCGGGCACCTTATGGCCGTTCTGCTGTGACTCAAAGATTTTCGAATCGGACGAAAAACTGATAGTGAATTGTAACGTTCAGGGCCACCTAATGACGATGGATCTCTCAAATTGCGTCCCCATTCAATACATCGTCCTCCAGCCGACTTGACTCCATGGGTCTATTGCTGTCTCGGGCACCTTATGGCCGTTCTGCTGTGAGTCTAGATTATCGAATGGGACGAAAAACTGATAGTGAATTGTAACGTTCAGGGCCTCCTAATGACGATGGATCACTCAAATTGCGTCCCGATTCAATACATCGTCCTCCAGCCGACTTGACTCCATGGCTCTATTGCTGCCTCGGGCACCTTATGGCCGTTCTGCTGTGACTTAAAGATTTTCGAATCGGACGAAAAACTGATAGTGAATTGTATCGTTCAGGGCCTCCTAATGACGATGGATCACTCAAATTGCGTCCCGATTCAATACATCGTCCTCCAGCAGACTTGTCTCCATGGGACTATTGCTGCCTCGGGCACCTTATGACCGTTCTGCTGTGAGTCAAAGATTTTCGAATCGGACGAAAAACTGATAGTGAATTGTAACACTCAGGGCCACCTAATGACGATGGACCACGCAAATTGCGTCCCGATTCAATACATCGTCCTCCAGCCGACTTGACACCATGGGACTATTGCTGCCTCGGGCATCTTATGACCGTTCTGCTGTGAGTCTAGATTATAGAATGGGATGAAAAACTGATAGTGAATTGTAACGTTCAGGGCCACCTAATGACGATGGATCTCTCAAATTGCGTCCCGATTCAATACATCGTCCTCCAGCCGACTTGACACCATGGGACTATTGCTGCCTCGGGCATCTTATGGCCGTTCTGCTGTGAGTCTAGATTATAGAATGGGATGAAAAACTGATAGTGAATTGTAACGTTCAGGGCCACCTAATGACGATGGATATCTCAAATTGCGTCCCGATTCAATACATCGTCCTCCAGCCGACTTGACTCCATGGGTC
Organism: Schistocerca cancellata; assembly: GCF_023864275.1. NCBI lineage: Eukaryota > Metazoa > Arthropoda > Insecta > Orthoptera > Acrididae > Schistocerca > Schistocerca cancellata. Next base: position 3,957,742 of record NW_026047169.1, on the reverse strand, counting down.
TATTGCTGCCTCGGGCACCTTATGGCCGTTCTGCTGTGAGTCTAGATTATCGAATGGGACGAAAAACTGATAGTGAATTGTAACGTTCAGGGCCTCCTAATGATGGATCACTCAAATTGCGTCCCGATTCAACACATCGTCCTCCAGCAGACTTGTCTCCATGGGTCGATTGCTGCCTCGGGCACCTAATGGCCGTTCTGCTGTGAGTCAAAGATTTTCGAATCGGACGAAAAACTGATAGTGAATTGTAACATTCAGGGCCACCTAATGACGATGGGCCACGCAAATTGCGTCCCGATTCAATACATCGTCCTCCAGCCGAGTTGACTCCATGGGTCTATTGCTGCCTCGGGCACCTTATGGCCGTTCTGCTGTGAATCTAGATTATCGAATGGGACGAAAAACTGATAGTGAATTGTAACGTTCAGGGCCACCTAATGACGATGGATCACTCAAATTGCGTCCCTATTCAATACATCGTCCTCCAGCAGACTTGTCTCCATGGGTCTATTGCTGCCTCGGGCACCTTAAGGCCGTTCTGCTGTGAGTCTAGATTATCGAATGGGACGAGAAACTGATAGTGAATTGTAACATTCAAGGCCACCAAATGACGATGGACCACGCAAATTGCGTCCCGATTCAATACATCGTCCTCCAGCCGAGTTGACTCAATGGGTCTCTTGCTGCCTCGGGCACCTTATGGCCGTTCTGCTGTGAATCTAGATTATCGAATGGGACGAAAAACTGATAGTGAATTGGAACGTTCAGGGCCACCTAATGACGATGGATCACTCAAATTGCGTCCTGATTCAATACATCGTCCTCCAGCAGACTTGACTTCATGGGTCTATTGCTGCCTCGGGCACCTTATGGCCGTTCTGCTGTGAGTCAAAGATTTTCGAATCGGACGAAAAAGTGATAGTGAATTGTAACTTTCAGGGCCACCTAATGACGATGGATCACTCAAATTGCGTCCCGATTCAATACATCGTCCTCCAGCAGACTTGTCTCCATGGGTCGATTGCTGCCTCGGGCACCTTATGGCCGTTCTGCTGTGAGTCAAACATTTTCGAATCGGACGAAAAACTGATAGTGATTTGTAACATTGAGGGCACCTAATGACGATGGACCACACAAATTGCGTCCCGATTCAGTACATCGTCCACTAGCCGACTTGACTCCATGGGACTATTGCTGCCTCGGGCACCTTATGGCCGTTCTGCTGTGAGTCTAGAGTATCGAATGGGACGAAAAACTGATAGTGAATCGTAACGTTCAGGGCCTCCTAATGACGATGGATCACTCAAATTGCGTCCCGATTCAATACATCGTCCTCCTGCAGACTTGTCTCCATGTGTCGATTTCTGCCTCGGGCACAAAATGGCCGTTCTGCTGTGAGTCAAAGATTTTCGAATCGGACGAAAAACTGATAGTGAATTGTAACATTCAGGGCCACCTAATGACGATGGACCACGGAAATTGCGTCCCGATTCAATACATCGTCCTCCAGCCGAGTTGATTCCATGGGTCTATTGCTGCCTCGGGCACCTGATGGCCGTTCTGCTGTGAATCTAGATTATCGAATGGGACGAAAAACTGATAGTGAATTGTAACGTTCAGGGCCACCTAATGACGATGGATGACTCAAATTGCGTCCCGATTCAATACATCGTCCCCAGCCGACTTGACACCATGGGACTATTGCTGCCTCGGGCACCTTATGGCCGTTCTGCTGTGAGTCTAGATTATCGAATGAGACGAAAAACTGATAGTGAATTGTAACGTTCAGGGCCTCCTAATGACGATGGATCACTCAAATTGCGTCCCGATTCAATACATCGTCCTCCAGCCGACTTGACTCCATGGCTCTATTGCTGCCTCGGGCACCTTATGGCCGTTCTGCTGTGACTCAAAGATTTTCGAATCGGACGAAAAACTGATAGTGAATTGTAACGTTCAGGGCCTCCTAATGACGATGGATCACTCAAATTGCGTCCCGATTCAATACATCGTCCTCCAGCAGACTTGTCTCCATGGGTCGATTGCTGACTCGGGCACCTAATGGCCGTTCTGCTGTGAGTCAAAGATTTTCGAATCGGACGAAAAACTGATAGTGAATTGTAACGTTCAGGGCCTCCTAATGACGATGGAACACTCAAATTGCGTCCCTATTCGATACATCGTCCTCCAGCAGACTTGTCTCCATGCGTCTATTGCTGCCTCGGGCACCTTATGGCCGTTCTGCTGTGAGTCAAAGATTTTCGAATCGGACGAAAAACTGATAGTTCAGGGCCACCTAATGACGATGGATCACTCAAATTGCGTCCCGATTCAATACATCGTCCTCCAGCCGACTTGACTCCATGGGTCTATTGCTGCCTCGGGCACCTTATGGCCTTTCAGCTGTGAGTCTAGATTATCGAATGGGACAAAAAACTGATAGTGAATTGTAACGTTCAGCGCCTCCTAATGAAGATGGATCACTCAAATTGCGTCCCGATTCAATACATCGTCCTTCAGCAGACTTGTCTCCATGGGTCTATTGCTGCCTCGGGCACCTTATGGCCGTTCTGCTGTGAGTCTAGATTATCGAATGGGACGAAAAACTGATAGTGAATTGTAACATTCAGGGCCACCAAATGACGATGGACCACGCAAATTGCGTCCCGATTCAATACATCGTCCTCCAGCCGAGTTGACTCCATGAGTCTCTTGCTGCCTCGGGCACCTTATGGCCGTTCTGCTGTGAATCTAGATTATCGAATGGGACGAAAAACTGATAGTGAATTGTAACGTTCAGGGCCAGCTAATGACGATGGATCACTCAAATTGCGTCCCGATTCAATACATCGTCCCCAGCCGACTTGTCTCCATGGGTCTATTGCTGCCTCGGGCACCTTATGGCCGTTCTGCTGTGAGTCTAGATTATCGAATGGGACGAAAAACTGATAGTGAATTGTAACGTTCAGGGCCACCTAATGACGATGGATCACTCAAATTGCGTCCTGATTCAATACATCGTCCTCCAGCAGACTTGACTTCATGGGTCTATTGCTGCCTCGGGCACCTTATGGCCGTTCTGCTGTGAGTCAAAGATTTTCGAATCGGACGAAAAACTGATAGTGAATTGTAACTTTCAGAGCCACCTAATGACGATGGATCACTCAAACTGCGTCCCGATTCAATACATCGTCCTCCAGCAGACTTGTCTCCATGGGTCGATTGCTGCCTCGGGCACCTTATGGCAGGCCTGCTGTGACTCAAAGATTTTCGAATCGGACGAAAAACTGATAGTGAATTGTATCGTTCAGGGCCTCCTAATGACGATGGATCACTCAAATTGCGTCCCGATTCAATACATCGTCCTCCAGCAGACTTGTCTCCATGGGTCTATTGCTGCCTCGGGCACCTTATGGCCGTTCTGCTGTGAGTCAAAGATTTTCGAATCGGACGAAAAACTGATAGTGAATTATAACATTCAGGGCCACCTAATGACGATGGACCACGCAAATTGCGTCCCGATTCAATACATCGTCCTCCAGCCGAGTTGACTCCATGGGTCTATTGCTGCCTCGGGCACCTTATGGCCGTTCTGCTGTGAGTCAAAGATTTTCGAATCGGACGAAAAACTGATAGTGAATTGTAACGTTCAGGGCCACCTAAAGACGATGGATCACTCAAATTGCGTCCCGATTCAATACATCGTCCTCCAGCCGACTTGACTCCATGGGTCTATTGCTGCCTCGGGCACCTTATGGCCGTTCTGCTGTGAGTCTAGATTTTCGAATGGGACAAAAAACTGATAGTGAACTGTAACGTTCAGGGCCTCCTAATGACGATGGATCACTCAAATTGCGTCCCGATTCAATACATCGTCCTCCAGCAGACTTGTCTCCATGGGACTATTGCTGCCTCGGGCACCTTATGACCGTTCTGCTGTGAGTCAAAGATTTTCGAATCGGACGAAAAACTGATAGTGAATTGTAACATTCAGGGCCACCTAATGACGATGGACCACGCAAATTGCGTCCCGATTCAATACATCGTCCTCCAGCCGACTTGACACCATGGGACTATTGCTGCCTCGGGCACCTTATGGCCGTTCTGCTGTGAGTCTAGATTATAGAATGGGATGAAAAACTGATAGTGAATTGTAACGTTCAGGGCCACCTAATGACGATGGATCTCTCAAATTGCGTCCCCATTCAATACATCGTCCTCCAGCCGACTTGACTCCATGGGTCTATTGCTGCCTCGGGCACCTTATGGCCGTTCTGCTGTGAGTCTAGATTATCGAATGGGACGAAAAACTGATAGTGAATTGTAACGTTCAGGGCCTCCTAATGACGATGGATCACTCAAATTGCGTCCCGATTCAATACATCGTCCTCCAGCCGACTTGACTCCATGGCTCTATTGCTGCCTCGGGCACCTTATGGCCGTTCTGCTGTGACTTAAAGATTTTCGAATCGGACGAAAAACTGATAGTGAATTGTATCGTTCAGGGCCTCCTAATGACGATGGATCACTCAAATTGCGTCCCGATTCAATACATCGTCCTCCAGCAGACTTGTCTCCATGGGACCATTGCTGCCTCGGGCACCTTATGACCGTTCTGCTGTGAGTCAAAGATTTTCGAATCGGACGAAAAACTGATAGTGAATTGTAACATTCAGGGCCACCTAATGACGATGGACCACGCAAATTGCGTCCCGATTCAATACATCGTCCTCCAGCCGACTTGACACCATGGGACTATTGCTGCCTCGGGCATCTTATGGCCGTTCTGCTGTGAGTCTAGATTATAGAATGGGATGAAAAACTGATAGTGAATTGTAACGTTCAGGGACACCTAATGACGATGGATATCTCAAATTGCGTCCCGATTCAATACATCGTCCTCCAGCCGACTTGACTCCATGGGTCTATTGCTGCCTCGGGCACCTTATGGCCGTTCTGCTGTGAGTCTAGATTATCGAATGGGACGAAAAACTGATAGTGAATTGTAACGTTCAGGGCCTCCTAATGACGATGGATCACTCAAATTGCGTCCCGATTCAATACATCGTCCTCCAGCAGACTTGTCTCCATGGGTCGATTGCTGCCTCGGGCACCTAATGGCCGTTCTGCTGTGAGTCAAAGATTTTCGAATCGGACGAAAAACTGATAGTGAATTGTAACATTCAGGGCCACCTAATGACGATGGGCCACGCAAATTGCGTCCCGATTCAATACATCGTCCTCCAGCCGAGTTGACTCCATGGGTCTATTGCTGCCTCGGGCACCTTATGGCCGTTCTGCTGTGAATCTAGATTATCGAATGGGACGAAAAACTGATAGTGAATTGTAACGTTCAGGGCCACCTAATGACGATGGATCACTCAAATTGCGTCCCTATTCAATACATCGTCCTCCAGCAGACTTGTCTCCATGGGTCTATTGCTGCCTCGGGCACCTTAAGGCCGTTCTGCTGTGAGTCTAGATTATCGAATGGGACGAGAAACTGATAGTGAATTGTAACATTCAAGGCCACCAAATGACGATGGACCACGCAAATTGCGTCCCGATTCAATACATCGTCCTCCAGCCGAGTTGACTCAATGGGTCTCTTGCTGCCTCGGGCACCTTATGGCCGTTCTGCTGAGAATCTAGATTATCGAATGGGACGAAAAACTGATAGTGAATTGGAACGTTCAGGGCCACCTAATGACGATGGATCACTCAAATTGCGTCCTGATTCAATACATCGTCCTCCAGCAGACTTGACTTCATGGGTCTATTGCTGCCTCGGGCACCTTATGGCCGTTCTGCTGTGAGTCAAAGATTTTCGAATCGGACGAAAAAGTGATAGTGAATTGTAACTTTCAGGGCCACCTAATGACGATGGATCACTCAAATTGCGTCCCGATTCAATACATCGTCCTCCAGCAGACTTGTCTCCATGGGTCGATTGCTGCCTCGGGCACCTTATGGCCGTTCTGCTGTGAGTCAAACATTTTCGAATCGGACGAAAAACTGATAGTGATTTGTAACATTGAGGGCACCTAATGACGATGGACCACACAAATTGCGTCCCGATTCAGTACGTCGTCCACTAGCCGACTTGACTCCATGGGACTATTGCTGCCTCGGGCACCTTATGGCCGTTCTGCTGTGAGTCTAGAGTATCGAATGGGACGAAAAACTGATAGTGAATCGTAACGTTCAGGGCCTCCTAATGACGATGGATCACTCAAATTGCGTCCCGATTCAATACATCGTCATCCTGCAGACTTGTCTCCATGTGTCGATTTCTGCCTCGGGCACAAAATGGCCGTTCTGCTGTGAGTCAAAGATTTTCGAATCGGACGAAAAACTGATAGTGAATTGTAACATTCAGGGCCACCTAATGACGATGGACCACGGAAATTGCGTCCCGATTCAATACATCGTCCTCCAGCCGAGTTGATTCCATGGGTCTATTGCTGCCTCGGGCACCTGATGGCCGTTCTGCTGTGAATCTAGATTATCGAATGGGACGAAAAACTGATAGTGAATTGTAACGTTCAGGGCCACCTAATGACGATGGATGACTCAAATTGCGTCCCGATTCAATACATCGTCCCCAGCCGACTTGACACCATGGGACTATTGCTGCCTCGGGCACCTTATGGCCGTTCTGCTGTGAGTCTAGATTATCGAATGAGACGAAAAACTGATAGTGAATTGTAACGTTCAGGGCCTCCTAATGACGATGGATCACTCAAATTGCGTCCCGATTCAATACATCGTCCTCCAGCCGACTTGACTCCATGGCTCTATTGCTGCCTCGGGCACCTTATGGCCGTTCTGCTGTGACTCAAAGATTTTCGAATCGGACGAAAAACTGATAGTGAATTGTAACGTTCAGGGCCTCCTAATGACGATGGATCACTCAAATTGCGTCCCGATTCAATACATCGTCCTCCAGCAGACTTGTCTCCATGGGTCGATTGCTGACTCGGGCACCTAATGGCCGTTCTGCTGTGAGTCAAAGATTTTCGAATCGGACGAAAAACTGATAGTGAATTGTAACGTTCAGGGCCTCCTAATGACGATGGAACACTCAAATTGCGTCCCTATTCGATACATCGTCCTCCAGCAGACTTGTCTCCATGCGTCTATTGCTGCCTCGGGCACCTTATGGCCGTTCTGCTGTGAGTCAAAGATTTTCGAATCGGACGAAAAACTGATAGTTCAGGGCCACCTAATGACGATGGATCACTCAAATTGCGTCCCGATTCAATACATCGTCCTCCAGCCGACTTGACTCCATGGGTCTATTGCTGCCTCGGGCACCTTATGGCCTTTCTGCTGTGAGTCTAGATTATCGAATGGGACAAAAAACTGATAGTGAATTGTAACATTCAGGGCCACCTAATGACGATAGACCACGCAAATTGCGTCCCGATTCAATACATCGTCCTCCAGCCGAGTTGACTCCATGGGTCTATTGCTGCCTCGGGCACCTTATGGCCGTTCTGCTGTGAATCTAGATTATCGAATGGGACGAAAAACTGATAGTGAATTGTAACGTTCAGGGCCACCTAATGACGATGGATCACTCAAATTGCGTCCCGATTCAATACATCGTCCCCAGCCGACTTGACTCCATGGGACTATTGCTGCCTCGGGCAGCTTATGGCCGTTCTGCTGTCAGTCTAGATTATCGAATGGGACGAAAAACTGATAGTGAATTGTAACCAACAGGGCCTCCTAATGACGATGGATCACTCAAATTGCGACCCGATTCAATACATCGTCCTCCAGCAGACTTGTCTCCATGGGTCGATTGCTGCCACGGGCACCTAATGGCCGTTCTGCTGTGAGTCAAAGATTTTCGAATCGGACGAAAAACTGATAGTGAATTGTAACATTCAGAGCCACCTAATGACGATGGACCACGCAAATTGTGTCCCGATTCAATACATCGTCCTCCAGCCGAGTTGACTCCATGGGTCTATTGCTGCCTCGGGCATCTTATGGCCGTTCTGCTGTGAATCTAGATTATCGAATGGGACGAAAAACTGATAGTGAATTGTAACGTTCAGGGCCACCTAATGACGATGGATCACTCAAATTGCGTCCCGATTCAATACATCGTCCCCAGCCGACTTGACTCCATGGGACTATTGCTGCCTCGGGCACCTTATGGCCGTTCTGCTGTGAGTCTAGATTATAGAATGGGATGAAAAACTGATAGTGAATTGTAACGTCCAGGGCCACCTAATGAAGATGGATTACTCAAATTGCGTCCCGATTCAATACATCGTCCTCCAGCATACTTGTCTCCATGGGTCTATTGATGCCTCGGGCACCTTATGGCAGGCCTGCTGTGACTCAAAGATTTTCGAATCGGACGAAAAACTGATAGTGAATTGTAACGTTCAGGGCCTCCTAATGACGATGGAACACTCAAATTGCGTCCCGATTCAATACATCGTCCTCCAGCAGACTTGTCTCCATGCGTCTATTGCTGCCTCGGGCACCTTATGGCCGTTCTGCTGTGAGTCAAAGATTTTCGAATCGGACGAAAAACTGATAGTGAATTGTAACGTTCAGGGCTACCTAATGACAATGGATCACTCAAATTGCGTCCCGATTCAATACATCGTCCTCTAGCCGACTTGACTCCATGGGTCTATTGCTGCCTCGGGCACCTTATGGCCGTTCTGCTGTGAGTCTAGATTATCGAATGGGACAAAAAACTGATAGTGAATTGTAACGTTCAGGGCCTCCTAATGACGATGGGTCACTCAAATTGCGTCCCGATTCAATACATCGTCCTCCAGCCGAGTTGACTCCATGGGGCTATTGCTGCCTCGGGCACCTTATGGCCATTCTCCTGTGAGTCTAGATTATCGAATGGGACGAAAAACTGATAGTGAATTGTAACGTTCAGGGCCACCTAATGACGATGGATCTCTCAAATTGCGTCCCGATTCAATACATCGTCCTCCAGCCGACTAGACTCCATGGGTCTATTGCTGCCTCGGGCACCTTATGGCCGTTCTGCTGTGAATCTAGATTATCGAATGGGACGAAAAACTGATAGTGAATTGTAACGCTCAGGGCCACCTAATGACGATGGATCACTCAAATTGCGTCCCGATTCAATACATCGTCCTCCAGCAGACTTGTCTCCATGGGTCTATTGCTGCCTCGGGCACCTTATGGCCGTTCTGCTGTGAATCTAGATTATCGAATGGGACGAAAAACTGATAATGAATTGTAACGTTCAGGGCCACCTAATGACGATGGATCACTCAAATTGCGTCCTGATTCAATACATCGTCCTCCAGCAGACTTGACTTCATGGGTCTATTGCTGCCTCGGGCACCTTATGGCCGTTCTGCTGTGAGTCAAAGATTTTCGAATCGGACGAAAAACTGATAGTGAATTCTAACTTTCAGGGCCACCTAATGACGATGGATCACTCAAATTCAATACATCGTCCTCCAGCAGACTTGTCTCCATGGGTCGATTGCTGCCTCGGGCACCTTATGGCCGTTCTGCTGTGAGTCAAAGATTTTCGAATCGGACGAAAAACTGATAGTGATTTGTAACATTGAGGGCACCTAATAACGATGGACCACACAAATTGCGTCCCGATTCAGTACATCGTCCACTAGCCGACTTGACTCCATGGGACTATTGCTGCCTCGGGCACCTTATGGCCGTTCTGCTGTGAGTCTAGATTATAAAATGGGATGAAAAACTGATAGTGAATTGGAACGTTCAGGGCCACCTAATGACGATGGATCAATCAAATTGCGTCCCGATTCAATACATCGTCCTCCAGCAGACTTGTCTCCATGGGTCTATTGCTGCCTCGGGCACCTTATGGCAGGCCTGCTGTGACTCAAAGATTTTCGAATCGGACGAACAACTGAAAGTGAATTGTAACGTTCAGGGCCTCCTAATGACGATGGAACACTCAAATTGCGTCCCGATTCATTACATCGTCCTCCAGCAGACTTGTCTCCATGCGTCTATTGCTGCCTCGGGCACCTTATGGCCGTTCCGCTGTGAGTCAAAGATTTTCGAATCGGACGAAAAACTGATAGTGAATTGTAACATTCAGGGCCACCTAATGACGATGGATCACTCAAATTGCGTCCCGATTCAATACATCGTCCTCCAGCAGACTTGTCTCCATGGGTCTATTGCTGCCTCGGGCACCTTATGGCAGGCCTGCTGTGACTCAAAGATTTTCGAATCGGACGAAAAACTGATAGTGAATTGTAACGTTCAGGGCCTCCTAATGACGTTGGATCACTCAAATGACGTCCCGATTCAATACATCGTCCTCCAGCCGACTTGACTCCATGGGTCTATTGCTGCCTCGGGCACCTTATGGCCGTTCTGCTGTGAGTCTAGAGTATCGAATGGGACGAAAAACTGATAGTGAATCGTAACGTTCAGGGCCTCCTAATGACGATGGATCACTCAAATTGCGTCCCGATTCAATACATCGTCCTCCTGCAGACTTGTCTCCATGTGTCGATTGCTGCCTCGGGCACAAAATGGCCGTTCTGCTGTGAGTCAAAGATTTTCGAATCGGACGAAAAACTGATAGTGAATTGTAACATTCAGGGCCACCTAATGACGATGGACCACGCAAATTGCGTCCCGATTCAATACATCGTCCCCAGCCGACTTGACACCATGGGACTATTGCTGCCTCGGGCACCTTATGGCCGTTCTGCTGTGAGTCTAGATTATAGAATGGGATGAAAAACTGATAGTGAATTGTAACGTTCAGGGCCACCTAATGACGATGGATCTTTCAAATTGCGTCCCGATTCAATACATCGTCCTCCAGCCGACTAGACTCCATGGGTCTATTGCTGCCTCGGGCACCTTATGGCCGTTCTGCTGTGAGTCTAGATTATCGAATGGGACGAAATACTGATAGTGAATTGTAACGTTCAGGGCCTCCTAATGACGATGGATCACTCAAATTGCGTCCCGATTCAATACATCGTCCTCCAGCCGACTTGACTCCATGGCTCTATTGCTGCCTCGGGCACCTTATGGCCGTTCTGCTGTGACTCAAAGATTTTCGAATCGGACGAAAATCTGATAGTGAATTGTAACGTTCAGGGCCTCCTAATGACGATGGATCACTCAAATTGCGTCCCGATTCAATACTCGTCCTCCAGCAGACTTGTCTCCATGGGTCGATTGCTGACTCGGGCACCTAATGGCCGTTCTGCTGTGAGTCAAAGATTTTCGAATCGGACGAAAAACTGATAGTGAATTGTAACGTTCAGGGCCACCTAATGACGATGGATCACTCAAATTGCTTTCCGATTCAATACATCGTCCCCAGCCGATTTGTCTCCATGGGTCTATTGCTGCCTCGGGCACCTTATGGCCGTTCTGCTGTGAGTCTAAATTATCGAATGGGACGAAAAACTGATAGTGAATTGTAACGTTCAGGGCCACCTAATGACGATGGATCACTCAAATTGCGTCCTGATTCAATACATCGTCCTCCAGCAGACTTGACTTCATGGGTCTATTGCTGCCTCGGCCACCTTATGGCCGTTCTGCTGTGAGTCAAAGATTTTCGATTCGGACGAAAAACTGATAGTGAATTGTAACTTTCAGAGCCACCTAATGACGATGCATCACTCAAACTGCGTCCCGATACAATACATCGTCCTCCAGCAGACTTGTCTCCATGGGTCGATTGCTGCCTCGGGCACCTTATGGCCGTTCTGCTGTGAGTCAAAGATTTTCGAATCGGACGAAAAACTGATAGTGATTTGTAACATTGAGGGCCACCTAATGACGATGGACCACACAAATTGCGTCCCGATTCAGTACATCGTCCACTAGCCGACTTGACTCCATGGGACTATTGCTGCCTCGGGCACCTTATGACCGTTCTGCTGTGAGTCAAAGATTTTCGAATCGGACGAAAAACTGATAGTGAATTGTAACATTCAGGGCCACCTAATGACGATGGACCACGCAAATTGCGTCCCGATTCAATACATCGTCCTCCAGCCGACTTGACACCATGGGACTATTGCTGCCTCGGGCATCTTATGGCCGTTCTGCTGTGAGTCTAGATTATAGAATGGGATGAAAAACTGATAGTGAATTGTAACGTTCAGGGCCACCTAATGACGATGGATCTCTCAAATTGCGTCCCGATTCAATACATCGTCCTCCAGCCGACTTGACACCATGGGACTATTGCTGCCTCGGGCATCTTATGGCCGTTCTGCTGTGAGTCTAGATTATAGAATGGGATGAAAAACTGATAGTGAATTGTAACGTTCAGGGCCACCTAATGACGATGGATCTCTCAAATTGCGTCCCGATTCAATACATCGTCCTCCAGCCGACTTGACTCCATGGGTCTATTGCTGCCTCGGGCACCTTATGGCCGTTCTGCTGTGAGTCTAGATTATCGAATGGGACGAAAAACTGATAGTGAATTGTAACGTTCAGGGCCTCCTAATGACGATGTATCACTCAAATTGCGTCCCGATTCAATACATCGTCCTCCAGCAGACTTGTCTCCATGGGTCGATTGCTGCCTCGGGCACCTAATGGCCGTTCTGCTGTGAGTCAAAGATTTTCGAATCGGACGAAAAACTGATAGTGAATTGTAACATTCAGGGCCACCTAATGGCGATGGACCACGCAAATTGCGTCCCGATTCAATACATCGTCCTCCAGCCGAGTTGACTCCATGGGTCTATTGCTGCCTCGGGCACCTTATGGCCGTTCTGCTGTGAATCTAGATTATCGAATGGGACGAAAAACTGATAGTGAATTGTAACGTTCAGGGCCACCTAATGACGATGGATCACTCAAATTGCGTCCCGATTCAATACATCGTCCTCCAGCAGACTTGTCTCCATGGGTCTATTGCTGCCTCGGGCACCTTAAGGCCGTTCTGCTGTGAGTCTAGATTATCGAATGGGACGAGAAACTGATAGTGAATTGTAACATTCAAGGCCACCAAATGACGATGGACCACGCAAATTGCGTCCCGATTCAATACATCGTCCTCCAGCCGAGTTGACTCAATGGGTCTCTTGCTGCCTCGGGCACCTTATGGCCGTTCTGCTGTGAATCTAGATTATCGAATGGGACGAAAAACTGATAGTGAATTGGAACGTTCAGGGCCACCTAATGACGATGGATCACTCAAATTGCGTCCTGATTCAATACATCGTCCTCCAGCAGACTTGACTTCATGGGTCTATTGCTGCCTCGGGCACCTTATGGCCGTTCTGCTGTGAGTCAAAGATTTTCGAATCGGACGAAAAACTGATAGTGAATTGTAACTTTCAGGGCCACCTAATGACGATGGATCACTCAAATTGCGTCCCGATTCAATACATCGTCCTCCAGCAGACTTGTCTCCATGGGTCGATTGCTGCCTCGGGCACCTTATGGCCGTTCTGCTGTGAGTCAAACATTTTCGAATCGGACGAAAAACTGATAGTGATTTGTAACACTGAGGGCACCTAATGACGATGGACCACACAAATTGCGTCCCCATTCAGTACATCGTCCACTAGCCGACTTGACTCCATGGGACTATTGCTGCCTCGGGCACCTTATGGCCGTTCTGCTGTGAGTCTATATTATAGAATGGGATGAAAAACTGATAGTGAATTGTAACGTTCAGGGCCAACTAATGACGATGGATCAATCAAATTGCGTCCCGATTCAATACATCGTCCTCCAGCAGACTTGTCTCCATGGGTCTATTGCTGCCTCGGGCACCTTATGGCAGGCCTGCTGTGACTCATAGATTTTCGAATCGGACGAAAAACTGATAGTGAATTGTAATGTTCAGGGCCTCCTAATGACGATGGAACACTCAAATTGCGTCCCGATTCATTACATCGTCCTCCAGCAGACTTGTCTCCATGCGTCTATTGCTGCCTCGGGCACCTTATGGCCGTTCCACTGTGAGTCAAAGATTTTCGAATCGGACGAAAAACTGATAGTGAATTGTAACATTCAGGGCCACCTAATGACGATGGATCACTCAAATTGCGTACCGATTCAATACATCGTCCTCCAGCAGATTTGTCTCCATGGGTCTATTGCTGCCTCGTGCACCTTATGGCAGGCCTGCTGTGACTCAAAGATTTTCGAATCGGACGAAAAACTGATAGTGAATTGTAACGTTCAGGGCCTCCTAATGACGATGGATCACTCAAATGACGTCCCGATTCAATACATCGTCCTCCAGCCGACTTGACTCCATGGGTCTATTGCTGCCTCGGGCACCTTATGGCCGTTCTGCTGTGAGTCTAGAGTATCGAATGGGACGAAAAACTGATAGTGAATCGTAACGTTCAGGGCCTCCTAATGACGATGGATCACTCAAATTGCGTCCCGATTCAATACATCGTCCTCCTGCAGACTTGTCTCCATGTGTCGATTTCTGCCTCGGGCACAAAATGGCCGTTCTGCTGTGAGTCAAAGATTTTCGAATCGGACGAAAAACTGATAGTGAATTGTAACATTCAGGGCCACCTAATGACGATGGACCACGGAAATTGCGTCCCGATTCAATACATCGTCCTCCAGCCGAGTTGATTCCATGGGTCTATTGCTGCCTCGGGCACCTGATGGCCGTTCTGCTGTGAATCTAGATTATCGAATGGGACGAAAAACTGATAGTGAATTGTAACGTTCAGGGCCACCTAATGACGATGGATGACTCAAATTGCGTCCCGATTCAATACATCGTCCCCAGCCGACTTGACACCATGGGACTATTGCTGCCTCGGGCACCTTATGGCCGTTCTGCTGTGAGTCTAGATTATAGAATGGGATGAAAAACTGATAGTGAATTGTAACCTTCAGGGCCACCTAATGACGATGGATCTCTCAAATTGCGTCCCGATTCAATACATCGTCCTCCAGCCGACTTGACTCCATGGGTCTATTGCTGCCTCGGGCACCTTATGGCCGTTCTGCTGTGAGTCTAGATTATCGAATGAGACGAAAAACTGATAGTGAATTGTAACGTTCAGGGCCTCCTAATGACGATGGATCACTCAAATTGCGTCCCGATTCAATACATCGTCCTCCAGCCGACTTGACTCCATGGCTCTATTGCTGCCTCGGGCACCTTATGGCCGTTCTGCTGTGACTCAAAGATTTTCGAATCGGACGAAAAACTGATAGTGAATTGTAGCGTTCAGGGCCTCCTAATGACGATGGATCACTCAAATTGCGTCCCGATTCAATACATCGTCCTCCAGCAGACTTGTCTCCATGGGTCGATTGCTGACACGGGCACCTAATGGCCGTTCTGCTGTGAGTCAAAGATTTTCGAATCGGACGAAAAACTGATAGTGAATTGTAACGTTCAGGGCCTCCTAATGACGATGGAACACTCAAATTGCGTCCCTATTCGATACATCGTCCTCCAGCAGACTTGTCTCCATGCGTCTGTTGCTGCCTCGGGCACCTTATGGCCGTTCTGCTGTGAGTCAAAGATTTTCGAATCGGACGAAAAACTGATAGTGAATTGTAACGTTCAGGGCCACCTAATGACGATGGATCACTCAAATTGCGTCCCGATTCAATACATCGTCCTCCAGCCGACTTGTCTCCATGGGTCTATTGCTGCCTCGTGCACCTTATGGCCGTTCTGCTGTGAGTCTAGATTATCGAATGGGACGAAAAACTGATAGTGAATTGTAACATTCAGGGCCACCAAATGACGATGGACCACGCAAATTGCGTCCCGATTCAATACATCGTCCTCCAGCCGAGTTGACTCCATGGGTCTCTTGCTGCCTCGGGCACCTTATGGCCGTTCTGCTGTGAATCTAGATTATCGAATGGGACGAAAAACTGATAGTGAATTGTAACGTTCAGGGCCAGCTAATGACGATGGATCACTCAAATTGCGTCCCGATTCAATACATCGTCCCCAGCCGACTTGTCTCCATGGGTCTATTGCTGCCTCGGGCACCTTATGGCCGTTCTGCTGTGAGTCTAGATTATCGAATGGGACGAAAAACTGATAGTGAATTGTAACGTTCAGGGCCACCTAATGACGATGGATCACTCAAATTGCGTCCTGATTCAATACATCGTCCTCCAGCAGACTTGACTTCATGGGTCTATTGCTGCCTCGGGCACCTTATGGCCGTTCTGCTGTGAGTCAAAGATTTTCGAATCGGACGAAAAACTGATAGTGAATTGTAACTTTCAGAGCCACCTAATGACGATGGATCACTCAAACTGCGTCCCGATTCAATACATCGTCCTCCAGCAGACTTGTCTCCATGGGTCGATTGCTGCCTCGGGCACCTTATGGCAGGCCTGCTGTGACTCAAAGATTTTCGAATCGGACGAAAAACTGATAGTGAATTGTATCGTTCAGGGCCTCCTAATGACGATGGATCACTCAAATTGCGTCCCGATTCAATACATCGTCCTCCAGCAGACTTGTCTCCATGGGTCTATTGCTGCCTCGGGCACCTTATGGCCGTTCTGCTGTGAGTCTAGATTATCGAATGGGACGAAAAACTGATAGTGAATTGTAACGTTCAAAGCCTCCTAATGACGACGGATCACTCAAATTGCGTCCCGATTCAATACATCGTCCTCCTGCAGACTTGTCTTTATGTGTCGATTGCTGCCTCAGGCACCTAATGGCCGTTCTGCTGTGAGTCAAAGATTTTCGAATCGGACGAAAAACTGATAGTGAATTGTAACATTCAGGGCCACCTAATGACGATGGACCACGCAAATTGCGTCCCGATTCAATACATCGTCCTCCAGCCGAGTTGACTCCATGGGTCTATTGCTGCCTCGGGCACCTTATGGCCGTTCTGCTGTGAATCTAGATTATCGAATGGGACGAAAAACTGATAGTGAATTGTAACGTTCAGGGCCACCTAATGACGATGGATCACTCAAATTGCGCCCCGATTCAATACATCGTCCCCAGCCGACTTGACACCATGGGACTATTGCTGCCTCGGGCACCTTATGGCCGTTCTGCTGTGACTCAAAGATTTTCGAATCGGACGAAAAACTGATAGTGAATTGTAACGTTCAGGGCCACCTAATGACGATGGATCTCTCAAATTGCGTCCCCATTCAATACATCGTCCTCCAGCCGACTTGACTCCATGGGTCTATTGCTGCCTCGGGCACCTTATGGCCGTTCTGCTGTGAGTCTAGATTATCGAATGGGACGAAAAACTGATAGTGAATTGTAACGTTCAGGGCCTCCTAATGACGATGGATCACTCAAATTGCGTCCCGATTCAATACATCGTCCTCCAGCCGACTTGACTCCATGGCTCTATTGCTGCCTCGGGCACCTTATGGCCGTTCTGCTGTGACTTAAAGATTTTCGAATCGGACGAAAAACTGATAGTGAATTGTATCGTTCAGGGCCTCCTAATGACGATGGATCACTCAAATTGCGTCCCGATTCAATACATCGTCCTCCAGCAGACTTGTCTCCATGGGACTATTGCTGCCTCGGGCACCTTATGACCGTTCTGCTGTGAGTCAAAGATTTTCGAATCGGACGAAAAACTGATAGTGAATTGTAACATTCAGGGCCACCTAATGACGATGGACCACGCAAATTGCGTCCCGATTCAATACATCGTCCTCCAGCCGACTTGACACCATGGGACTATTGCTGCCTCGGGCATCTTATGACCGTTCTGCTGTGAGTCTAGATTATAGAATGGGATGAAAAACTGATAGTGAATTGTAACGTTCAGGGCCACCTAATGACGATGTATCTCTCAAATTGCGTCCCGATTCAATACATCGTCCTCCAGCCGACTTGACACCATGGGACTATTGCTGCCTCGGGCATCTTATGGCCGTTCTGCTGTGAGTCTAGATTATAGAATGGGATGAAAAACTGATAGTGAATTGTAACGTTCAGGGCCACCTAATGACGATGGATATCTCAAATTGCGTCCCGATTCAATACATCGTCCTCCAGCCGACTTGACTCCATGGGTCTATTGCTGCCTCGGGCACCTTATGGCCGTTCTGCTGTGAGTCTAGATTATCGAATGGGACGAAAAACTGATAGTGAATTATAACGTTCAGGGCCTCCTAATGACGATGGATCACTC
The DNA here is from genome assembly GCF_023864275.1 of Schistocerca cancellata. Taxonomy (NCBI): domain Eukaryota; kingdom Metazoa; phylum Arthropoda; class Insecta; order Orthoptera; family Acrididae; genus Schistocerca; species Schistocerca cancellata. The sequence goes on along the minus strand of NW_026047169.1, from coordinate 3,939,608 downwards.
AAATTGCGTCCCGATTCAATACATCGTCCTCCAGCAGACTTGTCTCCATGGGTCGATTGCTGCCTCGGGCACCTAATGGCCGTTCTGCTGTGAGTCAAAGATTTTCGAATCGGACGAAAAACTGATAGTGAATTGTAACATTCAGGGCCACCTAATGACGATGGGCCACGCAAATTGCGTCCCGATTCAATACATCGTCCTCCAGCCGAGTTGACTCCATGGGTCTATTGCTGCCTCGGGCACCTTATGGCCGTTCTGCTGTGAATCTAGATTATCGAATGGGACGAAAAACTGATAGTGAATTGTAACGTTCAGGGCCACCTAATGACGATGGATCACTCAAATTGCGTCCCTATTCAATACATCGTCCTCCAGCAGACTTGTCTCCATGGGTCTATTGCTGCCTCGGGCACCTTAAGGCCGTTCTGCTGTGAGTCTAGATTATCGAATGGGACGAGAAACTGATAGTGAATTGTAACATTCAAGGCCACCAAATGACGATGGACCACGCAAATTGCGTCCCGATTCAATACATCGTCCTCCAGCCGAGTTGACTCAATGGGTCTCTTGCTGCCTCGGGCACCTTATGGCCGTTCTGCTGTGAATCTAGATTATCGAATGGGACGAAAAACTGATAGTGAATTGGAACGTTCAGGGCCACCTAATGACGATGGATCACTCAAATTGCGTCCTGATTCAATACATCGTCCTCCAGCAGACTTGACTTCATGGGTCTATTGCTGCCTCGGGCACCTTATGGCCGTTCTGCTGTGAGTCAAAGATTTTCGAATCGGACGAAAAAGTGATAGTGAATTGTAACTTTCAGGGCCACCTAATGACGATGGATCACTCAAATTGCGTCCCGATTCAATACATCGTCCTCCAGCAGACTTGTCTCCATGGGTCGATTGCTGCCTCGGGCACCTTATGGCCGTTCTGCTGTGAGTCAAACATTTTCGAATCGGACGAAAAACTGATAGTGATTTGTAACATTGAGGGCACCTAATGACGATGGACCACACAAATTGCGTCCCGATTCAGTACATCGTCCACTAGCCGACTTGACTCCATGGGACTATTGCTGCCTCGGGCACCTTATGGCCGTTCTGCTGTGAGTCTAGAGTATCGAATGGGACGAAAAACTGATAGTGAATCGTAACGTTCAGGGCCTCCTAATGACGATGGATCACTCAAATTGCGTCCCGATTCAATACATCGTCCTCCTGCAGACTTGTCTCCATGTGTCGATTTCTGCCTCGGGCACAAAATGGCCGTTCTGCTGTGAGTCAAAGATTTTCGAATCGGACGAAAAACTGATAGTGAATTGTAACATTCAGGGCCACCTAATGACGATGGACCACGGAAATTGCGTCCCGATTCAATACATCGTCCTCCAGCCGAGTTGATTCCATGGGTCTATTGCTGCCTCGGGCACCTGATGGCCGTTCTGCTGTGAATCTAGATTATCGAATGGGACGAAAAACTGATAGTGAATTGTAACGTTCAGGGCCACCTAATGACGATGGATGACTCAAATTGCGTCCCGATTCAATACATCGTCCCCAGCCGACTTGACACCATGGGACTATTGCTGCCTCGGGCACCTTATGGCCGTTCTGCTGTGAGTCTAGATTATCGAATGAGACGAAAAACTGATAGTGAATTGTAACGTTCAGGGCCTCCTAATGACGATGGATCACTCAAATTGCGTCCCGATTCAATACATCGTCCTCCAGCCGACTTGACTCCATGGCTCTATTGCTGCCTCGGGCACCTTATGGCCGTTCTGCTGTGACTCAAAGATTTTCGAATCGGACGAAAAACTGATAGTGAATTGTAACGTTCAGGGCCTCCTAATGACGATGGATCACTCAAATTGCGTCCCGATTCAATACATCGTCCTCCAGCAGACTTGTCTCCATGGGTCGATTGCTGACTCGGGCACCTAATGGCCGTTCTGCTGTGAGTCAAAGATTTTCGAATCGGACGAAAAACTGATAGTGAATTGTAACGTTCAGGGCCTCCTAATGACGATGGAACACTCAAATTGCGTCCCTATTCGATACATCGTCCTCCAGCAGACTTGTCTCCATGCGTCTATTGCTGCCTCGGGCACCTTATGGCCGTTCTGCTGTGAGTCAAAGATTTTCGAATCGGACGAAAAACTGATAGTTCAGGGCCACCTAATGACGATGGATCACTCAAATTGCGTCCCGATTCAATACATCGTCCTCCAGCCGACTTGACTCCATGGGTCTATTGCTGCCTCGGGCACCTTATGGCCTTTCTGCTGTGAGTCTAGATTATCGAATGGGACAAAAAACTGATAGTGAATTGTAACGTTCAGCGCCTCCTAATGAAGATGGATCACTCAAATTGCGTCCCGATTCAATACATCGTCCTTCAGCAGACTTGTCTCCATGGGTCTATTGCTGCCTCGGGCACCTTATGGCCGTTCTGCTGTGAGTCTAGATTATCGAATGGGACGAAAAACTGATAGTGAATTGTAACATTCAGGGCCACCAAATGACGATGGACCACGCAAATTGCGTCCCGATTCAATACATCGTCCTCCAGCCGAGTTGACTCCATGGGTCTCTTGCTGCCTCGGGCACCTTATGGCCGTTCTGCTGTGAATCTAGATTATCGAATGGGACGAAAAACTGATAGTGAATTGTAACGTTCAGGGCCAGCTAATGACGATGGATCACTCAAATTGCGTCCCGATTCAATACATCGTCCCCAGCCGACTTGTCTCCATGGGTCTATTGCTGCCTCGGGCACCTTATGGCCGTTCTGCTGTGAGTCTAGATTATCGAATGGGACGAAAAACTGATAGTGAATTGTAACGTTCAGGGCCACCTAATGACGATGGATCACTCAAATTGCGTCCTGATTCAATACATCGTCCTCCAGCAGACTTGACTTCATGGGTCTATTGCTGCCTCGGGCACCTTATGGCCGTTCTGCTGTGAGTCAAAGATTTTCGAATCGGACGAAAAACTGATAGTGAATTGTAACTTTCAGAGCCACCTAATGACGATGGATCACTCAAACTGCGTCCCGATTCAATACATCGTCCTCCAGCAGACTTGTCTCCATGGGTCGATTGCTGCCTCGGGCACCTTATGGCAGGCCTGCTGTGACTCAAAGATTTTCGAATCGGACGAAAAACTGATAGTGAATTGTATCGTTCAGGGCCTCCTAATGACGATGGATCACTCAAATTGCGTCCCGATTCAATACATCGTCCTCCAGCAGACTTGTCTCCATGGGTCTATTGCTGCCTCGGGCACCTTATGGCCGTTCTGCTGTGAGTCAAAGATTTTCGAATCGGACGAAAAACTGATAGTGAATTATAACATTCAGGGCCACCTAATGACGATGGACCACGCAAATTGCGTCCCGATTCAATACATCGTCCTCCAGCCGAGTTGACTCCATGGGTCTATTGCTGCCTCGGGCACCTTATGGCCGTTCTGCTGTGAGTCAAAGATTTTCGAATCGGACGAAAAACTGATAGTGAATTGTAACGTTCAGGGCCACCTAAAGACGATGGATCACTCAAATTGCGTCCCGATTCAATACATCGTCCTCCAGCCGACTTGACTCCATGGGTCTATTGCTGCCTCGGGCACCTTATGGCCGTTCTGCTGTGAGTCTAGATTTTTGAATGGGACAAAAAACTGATAGTGAACTGTAACGTTCAGGGCCTCCTAATGACGATGGATCACTCAAATTGCGTCCCGATTCAATACATCGTCCTCCAGCAGACTTGTCTCCATGGGACTATTGCTGCCTCGGGCACCTTATGACCGTTCTGCTGTGAGTCAAAGATTTTCGAATCGGACGAAAAACTGATAGTGAATTGTAACATTCAGGGCCACCTAATGACGATGGACCACGCAAATTGCGTCCCGATTCAATACATCGTCCTCCAGCCGACTTGACACCATGGGACTATTGCTGCCTCGGGCACCTTATGGCCGTTCTGCTGTGAGTCTAGATTATAGAATGGGATGAAAAACTGATAGTGAATTGTAACGTTCAGGGCCACCTAATGACGATGGATCTCTCAAATTGCGTCCCCATTCAATACATCGTCCTCCAGCCGACTTGACTCCATGGGTCTATTGCTGCCTCGGGCACCTTATGGCCGTTCTGCTGTGAGTCTAGATTATCGAATGGGACGAAAAACTGATAGTGAATTGTAACGTTCAGGGCCTCCTAATGACGATGGATCACTCAAATTGCGTCCCGATTCAATACATCGTCCTCCAGCCGACTTGACTCCATGGCTCTATTGCTGCCTCGGGCACCTTATGGCCGTTCTGCTGTGACTTAAAGATTTTCGAATCGGACGAAAAACTGATAGTGAATTGTATCGTTCAGGGCCTCCTAATGACGATGGATCACTCAAATTGCGTCCCGATTCAATACATCGTCCTCCAGCAGACTTGTCTCCATGGGACCATTGCTGCCTCGGGCACCTTATGACCGTTCTGCTGTGAGTCAAAGATTTTCGAATCGGACGAAAAACTGATAGTGAATTGTAACATTCAGGGCCACCTAATGACGATGGACCACGCAAATTGCGTCCCGATTCAATACATCGTCCTCCAGCCGACTTGACACCATGGGACTATTGCTGCCTCGGGCATCTTATGGCCGTTCTGCTGTGAGTCTAGATTATAGAATGGGATGAAAAACTGATAGTGAATTGTAACGTTCAGGGCCACCTAATGACGATGGATATCTCAAATTGCGTCCCGATTCAATACATCGTCCTCCAGCCGACTTGACTCCATGGGTCTATTGCTGCCTCGGGCACCTTATGGCCGTTCTGCTGTGAGTCTAGATTATCGAATGGGACGAAAAACTGATAGTGAATTGTAACGTTCAGGGCCTCCTAATGACGATGGATCACTCAAATTGCGTCCCGATTCAATACATCGTCCTCCAGCAGACTTGTCTCCATGGGTCGATTGCTGCCTCGGGCACCTAATGGCCGTTCTGCTGTGAGTCAAAGATTTTCGAATCGGACGAAAAACTGATAGTGAATTGTAACATTCAGGGCCACCTAATGACGATGGGCCACGCAAATTGCGTCCCGATTCAATACATCGTCCTCCAGCCGAGTTGACTCCATGGGTCTATTGCTGCCTCGGGCACCTTATGGCCGTTCTGCTGTGAATCTAGATTATCGAATGGGACGAAAAACTGATAGTGAATTGTAACGTTCAGGGCCACCTAATGACGATGGATCACTCAAATTGCGTCCCTATTCAATACATCGTCCTCCAGCAGACTTGTCTCCATGGGTCTATTGCTGCCTCGGGCACCTTAAGGCCGTTCTGCTGTGAGTCTAGATTATCGAATGGGACGAGAAACTGATAGTGAATTGTAACATTCAAGGCCACCAAATGACGATGGACCACGCAAATTGCGTCCCGATTCAATACATCGTCCTCCAGCCGAGTTGACTCAATGGGTCTCTTGCTGCCTCGGGCACCTTATGGCCGTTCTGCTGAGAATCTAGATTATCGAATGGGACGAAAAACTGATAGTGAATTGGAACGTTCAGGGCCACCTAATGACGATGGATCACTCAAATTGCGTCCTGATTCAATACATCGTCCTCCAGCAGACTTGACTTCATGGGTCTATTGCTGCCTCGGGCACCTTATGGCCGTTCTGCTGTGAGTCAAAGATTTTCGAATCGGACGAAAAAGTGATAGTGAATTGTAACTTTCAGGGCCACCTAATGACGATGGATCACTCAAATTGCGTCCCGATTCAATACATCGTCCTCCAGCAGACTTGTCTCCATGGGTCGATTGCTGCCTCGGGCACCTTATGGCCGTTCTGCTGTGAGTCAAACATTTTCGAATCGGACGAAAAACTGATAGTGATTTGTAACATTGAGGGCACCTAATGACGATGGACCACACAAATTGCGTCCCGATTCAGTACGTCGTCCACTAGCCGACTTGACTCCATGGGACTATTGCTGCCTCGGGCACCTTATGGCCGTTCTGCTGTGAGTCTAGAGTATCGAATGGGACGAAAAACTGATAGTGAATCGTAACGTTCAGGGCCTCCTAATGACGATGGATCACTCAAATTGCGTCCCGATTCAATACATCGTCCTCCTGCAGACTTGTCTCCATGTGTCGATTTCTGCCTCGGGCACAAAATGGCCGTTCTGCTGTGAGTCAAAGATTTTCGAATCGGACGAAAAACTGATAGTGAATTGTAACATTCAGGGCCACCTAATGACGATGGACCACGGAAATTGCGTCCCGATTCAATACATCGTCCTCCAGCCGAGTTGATTCCATGGGTCTATTGCTGCCTCGGGCACCTGATGGCCGTTCTGCTGTGAATCTAGATTATCGAATGGGACGAAAAACTGATAGTGAATTGTAACGTTCAGGGCCACCTAATGACGATGGATGACTCAAATTGCGTCCCGATTCAATACATCGTCCCCAGCCGACTTGACACCATGGGACTATTGCTGCCTCGGGCACCTTATGGCCGTTCTGCTGTGAGTCTAGATTATCGAATGAGACGAAAAACTGATAGTGAATTGTAACGTTCAGGGCCTCCTAATGACGATGGATCACTCAAATTGCGTCCCGATTCAATACATCGTCCTCCAGCCGACTTGACTCCATGGCTCTATTGCTGCCTCGGGCACCTTATGGCCGTTCTGCTGTGACTCAAAGATTTTCGAATCGGACGAAAAACTGATAGTGAATTGTAACGTTCAGGGCCTCCTAATGACGATGGATCACTCAAATTGCGTCCCGATTCAATACATCGTCCTCCAGCAGACTTGTCTCCATGGGTCGATTGCTGACTCGGGCACCTAATGGCCGTTCTGCTGTGAGTCAAAGATTTTCGAATCGGACGAAAAACTGATAGTGAATTGTAACGTTCAGGGCCTCCTAATGACGATGGAACACTCAAATTGCGTCCCTATTCGATACATCGTCCTCCAGCAGACTTGTCTCCATGCGTCTATTGCTGCCTCGGGCACCTTATGGCCGTTCTGCTGTGAGTCAAAGATTTTCGAATCGGACGAAAAACTGATAGTTCAGGGCCACCTAATGACGATGGATCACTCAAATTGCGTCCCGATTCAATACATCGTCCTCCAGCCGACTTGACTCCATGGGTCTATTGCTGCCTCGGGCACCTTATGGCCTTTCTGCTGTGAGTCTAGATTATCGAATGGGACAAAAAACTGATAGTGAATTGTAACGTTCAGCGCCTCCTAATGAAGATGGATCACTCAAATTGCGTCCCGATTCAATACATCGTCCTTCAGCAGACTTGTCTCCATGGGTCTATTGCTGCCTCGGGCACCTTATGGCCGTTCTGCTGTGAGTCTAGATTATCGAATGGGACGAAAAACTGATAGTGAATTGTAACATTCAGGGCCACCAAATGACGATGGACCACGCAAATTGCGTCCCGATTCAATACATCGTCCTCCAGCCGAGTTGACTCCATGGGTCTCTTGCTGCCTCGGGCACCTTATGGCCGTTCTGCTGTGAATCTAGATTATCGAATGGGACGAAAAACTGATAGTGAATTGTAACGTTCAGGGCCAGCTAATGACGATGGATCACTCAAATTGCGTCCCGATTCAATACATCGTCCCCAGCCGACTTGTCTCCATGGGTCTATTGCTGCCTCGGGCACCTTATGGCCGTTCTGCTGTGAGTCTAGATTATCGAATGGGACGAAAAACTGATAGTGAATTGTAACGTTCAGGGCCACCTAATGACGATGGATCACTCAAATTGCGTCCTGATTCAATACATCGTCCTCCAGCAGACTTGACTTCATGGGTCTATTGCTGCCTCGGGCACCTTATGGCCGTTCTGCTGTGAGTCAAAGATTTTCGAATCGGACGAAAAACTGATAGTGAATTGTAACTTTCAGAGCCACCTAATGACGATGGATCACTCAAACTGCGTCCCGATTCAATACATCGTCCTCCAGCAGACTTGTCTCCATGGGTCGATTGCTGCCTCGGGCACCTTATGGCAGGCCTGCTGTGACTCAAAGATTTTCGAATCGGACGAAAAACTGATAGTGAATTGTATCGTTCAGGGCCTCCTAATGACGATGGATCACTCAAATTGCGTCCCGATTCAATACATCGTCCTCCAGCAGACTTGTCTCCATGGGTCTAATGCTGCCTCGGGCACCTTATGGCCGTTCTGCTGTGAATCTAGATTATCGAATGGGACGAAAAACTGATAGTGAATTGTAACGTTCAGGGCCACCTAATGACGATGGATCACTCAAATTGCGCCCCGATTCAATACATCGTCCCCAGCCGACTTGACACCATGGGACTATTGCTGCCTCGGGCACCTTATGGCCGTTCTGCTGTGAGTCTAGATTATAGAATGGGATGAAAAACTGATAGTGAATTGTAACGTTCAGGGCCACCTAATGACGATGGATCTCTCAAATTGCGTCCCCATTCAATACATCGTCCTCCAGCCGACTTGACTCAATGGGTCTATTGCTGCCTCGGGCACCTTATGGCCGTTCTGCTGTGAGTCTAGATTATCGAATGGGACGAAAAACTGATAGTGAATTGTAACGTTCAGGGCCTCCTAATGACGATGGATCACTCAAATTGCGTCCCGATTCAATACATCGTCCTCCAGCCGACTTGACTCCATGGCTCTATTGCTGCCTCGGGCACCTTATGGCCGTTCTGCTGTGACTTAAAGATTTTCGAATCGGACGAAAAACTGATAGTGAATTGTATCGTTCAGGGCCTCCTAATGACGATGGATCACTCAAATTGCGTCCCGATTCAATACATCGTCCTCCAGCAGACTTGTCTCCATGGGTCGATTGCTGACTCGGGCACCTAATGGCGGTTCTGCTGTGAGTCAAAGATTTTCGAATCGGACGAAAAACTGATAGTGAATTATAACATTCAGGGCCACCTAATGACGATGGACCACGCAAATTGCGTCCCGATTCAATACATCGTCCTCCAGCCGAGTTGACTCCATGGGTCTATTGCTGCCTCGGGCACCTTATGGCCGTTCTGCTGTGAGTCAAAGATTTTCGAATCGGACGAAAAACTGATAGTGAATTGTAACGTTCAGGGCCACCTAAAGACGATGGATCACTCAAATTGCGTCCCGATTCAATACATCGTCCTCCAGCCGACTTGACTCCATGGGTCTATTGCTGCCTCGGGCACCTTATGGCCGTTCTGCTGTGAGTCTAGATTTTCGAATGGGACAAAAAACTGATAGTGAACTGTAACGTTCAGGGCCTCCTAATGACGATGGATCACTCAAATTGCGTCCCGATTCAATACATCGTCCTCCAGCAGACTTGTCTCCATGGGTCTATTGCTGCCTCGGGCACCTTATGGCCGTTCTGCTGTGGGTCTAGATTATCGAATGGGACGAAAAACTGATAGTGAATTGTAACGTTCAGGGCCACCTAATGACGATGGATCACTCAAATTGTGTCCCGATTCAATATTCGTCCCCAGCCGACTTGACTCCATGGGACTATTGCTGCCTCGGGCACCTTATGGCCGTTCTGCTGTGAGTCTAGATTACAGAATGGGATGAAAAACTGATAGTGAATTGTAACGTTCAGGGCCACCTAATGACGATGGATCACTCAAATTGCGTCCCGATTCAATACATCGTCCTCCAGCAGACTTTCCATGGGTCTATTGCTGCCTCGGGCACCTTATGGGAGGCCTGCTGTGACTCAAAGATTTTCGAATGGGACGAAAAACTGATAGTGAATTGTAACGTTCAGGGCCTCCTAATGACGATGGAACACTCAAATAGCGTCCCGATTCGATACATCGTCCTCCAGCAGACTTGTCTCCATGCGTCTATTGCTGCCTCGGGCACCTTATGGCCGTTCTGCTGTGAGTCAAAGATTTTCGAATCGGACTAAAAACTGATAGTGAATTGTAACGTTCAGGGCCACCTAATGACGATGGATCACTCAAGTTGCGTCCCGATTCAATACATCGTCCTCCAGCCGACTTGACTCCATGGGTCTATTGCTGCCTCGGGCACCTTATGGCCGTTCTGCTGTGAGTCTAGATTATCGAATGGGACAAAAAACTGATAGTGAACTGTAACGTTCAGGGCCTCCTAATGACGATGGATCACTCAATTTGCGTCCCGATTCAATACATCGTCCTCCAGCAGACTTGTCTCCATGGGTCAATTGCTGCCTCGGGCACCTTATGGCCGTTCTGCTGTGAGTCTAGATTATCGAATGGGACGAAAAACTGATAGTGAATTGTAGCGTTCAGGGCCTCCTAATGACGATGGATCACTCAAATTGCGTCCCGATTCAATACATCGACCTCCAGCAGACTTGTCTCCATGGGTCTATTGCTGTCTCGGGCACCTTATGGCCGTTCTGCTGTGAGTCTAGATTATCGAATGGGACGAAAAACTGATAGTGAATTGTAACGTTCAGGGCCACCTAATGACGACGGATCTCTCAAATTGCGTCCCGATTCAATACATCGTCCTCTAGCCGACTTGACTCCATGGGTCTATTGCTGCCTCGGGCACCTTATGGCCGTTCTGCTGTGAGTCTAGATTATCGAATGGGACGAAAAACTGATAGTGAATTGTAACGTTCAGGGCCTCCTAATGACGATGGATCACTCAAATTGCGTCCCGATTCAATACATCGTCCTCCAGCCGACTTGACTCCATGGGTCTATTGCTGCCTCGGGCACCTTATGGCCGTTCTGCTGTGACTCAAAGATTTTCGAATCGGACGAAAAACTGATAGTGCATTGTAACGTTCAGGGCCTCCTAATGACGATGGATCACTCAAATTGTGTCCCGATTCAATATATCGTCCCCAGCCGACTTGACTCCATGGGACTATTGCTGCCTCGGGCACCTTATGGCCGTTCTGCTGTGAGTCTAGATTACAGAATGGGATGAAAAACTGATAGTGAATTGTAACGTTCAGGGCTACCTCATGACGATGGATCACTCAAATTGCGTCCCGATTCAATACATCGTCCTCCAGCCGACATGACTCCATGGGTCTATTGCTGCCTCGGGCACCTTATGGCCGTTCTTGCCGTGAATCTAGATTATCGAATGGGACGAAAAACTGATAGTGAATTGTAACGTTCAGGGCCACCTAATGACGATGGATTACTCAAATTGCGTCCCGATTCAATACATCGTCCCCAGCCGACTTGTCTCCAAGGGTCTATTGCTGCCTCGGGCACCTTATGGCCGTTCTGCTGTGAGTCTAGATTATCGAATGGGACGAAAAACTGATAGTGAATTGTAACGTTCAAGGCCACCTAATGACGATGGATCACTCAAATTCCGTCCCGATTCAATATATCGTCCTCCAGCAGACTTGTTTCCATGGGTCTATTGTTGCCTCGGGCACCTTATGGCCGTTCTGCTGTGAGTCAAAGATTTTCGAATCGGACGAAAAACTGATAGTGAATTGTAACTTTCAGGGCAACCTAATGACGATGGATCACTCAAATTGCGTCCCGATTCAATTCATCGTCCTCCAGCCGACTTGTCTCCATGGGTCTATTGCTGCCTCGGGCACCTTATGGCCGTTCTGCTCTGAGTCAAAGATTTTCGAATCGGACGAAAACCTGATAGTAAATTGTTACGTTCAGGGCCTCCTAATGACGATGGAACACTCAAATTGCGTCCCGATTCAATACATCGTCCTCCAGCGGACTTGTCTCCATTGGTCTATTGCTGCCTCGGGCACCTTAATGGCAGTCCTGCTGTGACTCAAAGATTTTCGAATCGGACGAAAAACTGATAGTGAATTGTAACGTTCAGGCCCTCCTAATGACGATGGAACACTCAAATTGCGTCCCGATTCAATACATCGTCCTCCAGCAGACTTGTCTCCATGGGTCTATTGCTGCCTCGGGCACCTTATGGCCGTTCTGCTGTGAGTCTAGATTATCGAATGGGACAAAAAACTGATAGGGAATTGTAACGTTCAGGGCCTCCTAATGACGATGGATCACTCAAATTGCGTCCCGATTCAATACATCGTCCTCCAGCCGACTTGTCTGCATGGGTCTATTGCTGCCTCGGGCACCTTATGGCCGTTCTGCTGTGAGTCTAGATTATCGAATGGGACGAAAAACTGATAGTGAATTGTAACTTTCAGGGCCACCTAATGACAATGGATCACTCAAATTGCGTCCCGATTCAATACATCGTCCTCCAGCAGACTTGTCTCCATGGGTCGATTGCTGCCTCGGGCACCTTATGGCCGTTCTGCTGTGAGTCTAAGATTTTCGAATCGGACGAAAAACTGATAGTGATTTGTAACATTCAGGGCCACCTAAAGACGATGGACCACACAAATTGCGTCCCGATTCAGTACATCGTCCACTAGCCGACTTGACTCCATGGGACTATTGCTGCCTCGGGCACCTTATGGCCGTTCTGCTGTGAGACTAGATTATAGAATGGGATGAAAAACTGATAGTGAATTGTAACTTTCAGGGCAACCTAATGACGATGGATCACTCAAATTGCGTCCCGATTCAATACATCGTCCTCCAGCCGACTTGTCTCCATGGGTCTATTGCTGCCTCGGGCACCTTATGGCCGTTCTGCTCTGAGTCAAAGATTTTCGAATCGGACGAAAAACTGATAGTAAATTGTTACGTTCAGGGCCTCCTAATGACGATGGAACACTCAAATTGCGTCCCGATTCAATACATCGTCCTCCAGCGGACTTGTCTCCATTGGTCTATTGCTGCCTCGGGCACCTTAATGGCAGTCCTGCTGTGCCTCAAAGATTTTCGAATCGGACGAAAAACTGATAGTGAATTGTAACGTTCAGGGCCTCCTAATGACGATGGAACACTCAAATTGCGTCCCGATTCATTACATCGTCCTCCAGCCGAGTTGACTCCATGGGTCTATTGCTGCCTCGGGCACCTTATGGCCGTTCTGCTGTGAATCTAGATTATCGAATGGGACGAAAAACTGATAGTGAATTGTAACGTTCAGGGCCACCTAATGACGATGGATTACTCAAATTGCGTCCCGATTCAATACATCGTCCCCAGCCGACTTGTCTCCAAGGGTCTATTGCTGCCTCGGGCACCTTATGGCCGTTCTGCTGTGAGTCTAGATTATCGAATGGGACGAAAAACTGATAGTGAATTGTAACGTTCAGGGCCACCTAATGACGATGGATCACTCAAATTGCGTCCTGATTCAATACATCGTCCTCCAGCAGACTTGACTTCATGGGTCTATTGCTGCCTCGGGCACCTTATGGCCGTCCTGCTGTGAGTCAAAGATTTTCGAATCGGACGAAAAACTGATAGTGACTTGTAACGTTCAGGGCCACCTCATGACGATGGATCACTCAAATTGCGTCCCGATTCAATACATCGTCCTGCAGCAGACTTGTCTCCATGGGTCGATTGCTGCCTCGGGCACCTTATGGCCGTTCTGCTGTGAGTCTAGATTATCGAATGGGACGAAAAACTGATAGTGAATTGTAACGTTCAGGGCCACCTAATGACGATGGATCACTCAAATTCCGTCCCGATTCAATATGTCGTCCTCCAGCAGACTTGTTTCCATGGGTCTATTGTTGCCTCGGGCACCTTATGGCCGTTCTGCTGTGAGTCAAAGATTTTCGAATCGGACGAAAAACTGATAGTGAATTGTAACTTTCAGGGCAACCTAATGACGATGGATCACTCAAATTGCGTCCCGATTCAATACATCGTCCTCCAGCCGACTTGTCTCCATGGGTCTATTGCTGCCTCGGGCACCTTATGGCCGTTCTGCTCTGAGTCAAAGATTTTCGAATCGGACGAAAAACTGATAGTAAATTGTTACGTTCAGGGCCTCCTAATGACGATGGAACACTCAAATTGCGTCCCGATTCAATACATCGTCCTCCAGCGGACTTGCCTCCATTGGTCTATTGCTGCCTCGGGCACCTTAATGGCAGTCCTGCTGTGACTCAAAGATTTTCGAATCGGACGAAAAACAGATAGTGAATTGTAACGTTCAGGGCCTCCTAATGACGATGGAACACTCAAATTGCGTCCCGATTCAATACATCGTCCTCCAGCAGACTTGTCTCCATGGGTCTATTGCTGTCTCGGGCACCTTATGGCCGTTCTGCTGTGAGTCTAGATTATCGAATGGGACAAAAAACTGATAGTGAATTGTAACGTTCAGGGCCTCCTAATGACGATGGATCACTCAAATTGCGTCCCGATTCAATACATCGTCCTCCAGCCGACTTGTCTCCATGGGTCTATTGCTGCCTCGGGCACGTTATGGCCGTTCTGCTGTGAGTCTAGATTATCGAATGGGACGAAAAACTGATAGTGAATTGTAACTTTCAGGGCCACCTAATGACAATGGATCACTCAAATTGCGTCCCGATTCAATACATCGTCCTCCAGCAGACTTGTCTCCATGGGTCGATTGCTGCCTCGGGCACCTTATGGCCGTTCTGCTGTGAGTCTAAGATTTTCGAATCGGACGAAAAACTGATAGTGATTTGTAACATTCAGGGCCACCTAATGACGATGGACCACACAAATTGCGTCCCGATTCAGTACATCGTCCACTAGCCGACTTGACTCCAAGGGACTATTGCTGCCTCGGGCACCTTATGGCCGTTCTGCTGTGAGTCTAGATTATAGAATGGGATGAAAAACTGATAGTGAATTGTAACTTTCAGGGCAACCTAATGACGATGGATCACTCAAATTGCGTCCCGATTCAATACATCGTCCTCCAGCCGACTTGTCTCCATGGGTCTATTGCTGCCTCGGGCACCTTATGGCCGTTCTGCTCTGAGTCAAAGATTTTCGAATTGGACGAAAAACTGATAGTAAATTGTTACGTTCAGGGCCTCCTAATGACGATGGAACACTCAAATTGCGTCCCGATTCAATACATCGTCCTCCAGCGGACTTGTCTCCATTGGTCTATTGCTGCCTCGGGCACCTTAATGGCAGTCCTGCTGTGCCTCAAAGATTTTCGAATCGGACGAAAAACTGATAGTGAATTGTAACGTTCAGGGCCTCCTAATGACGATGCAACACTCAAATTGCGTCCCGATTCATCACATCGTCCTCCAGCCGAGTTGACTCCATGGGTCTATTGCTGCCTCGGGCACCTTATGGCCGTTCTGCTGTGAATCTAGATTATCGAATGGGACGAAAAACTGATAGTGAATTGTAACGTTCAGGGCCACCTAATGACGATGGATTACTCAAATTGCGTCCCGATTCAATACATCGTCCCCAGCCGACTTGTCTCCAAGGTTCTATTGCTGCCTCGGGCACCTTATGGCCGTTCTGCTGTGAGTCTAGATTATCGAATGGGACGAAAAACTGATAGTGAATTGTAACGTTCAGGGCCACCTAATGACGATGGATCACTCAAATTGCGACCTGATTCAATACATCGTCCTCCAGCAGACATGACTTCATGGGTCTATTGCTGCCTCGGGCACCTTATGGCCGTTCTGCTGTGAGTCAAAGATTTTCGAATCGGACGAAAAACTGATAGTGAATTGTAACGTTCAGGGCCTCCTAATGACGATGGAACACTCAAATTGCGTCCCGATTCAATACATCGTCCTCCAGCACACTTGTCTCCATGGGTCTATTGCTGCCTCGGGCACCTTATGGCCGTTCTGCTGTGAGTCAAAGATTTTCGAATCGGACGAAAAACTGATAGTGAATTGTAACATTCAGGCCCACCTAATGACGATGGACCACACAAATTGCGTCCCGATTCAGTACATCGTCCTCCAGCCGACCTGACTCCATGGGTTTATTGCTGCCTCAGGCACCTTATGGCCGTTCTGCTGTGAGTCTAGATTATCGAATGGGACGAAAAACTGATAGTGAATTGTAACGTTCAGGGCCACCTAATGACGATGGATCACTCAAATTGCGTCCCGATTCAATATATCGTCCTCCAGCAGACTTGTTTCCATGGGTCTATTGTTGCCTCGGGCACCTTATGGCCGTTCTGCTGTGAGTCAAAGATTTTCGAATCGGACGAAAAACTGATAGTGAATTGTAACTTTCAGGGTAACCTAATGACGATGGATCACTCAAATTGCGTCCCGATTCAATACATCGTCCTCCAGCCGACTTGTCTCCATGGGTCTATTGCTGCCTCGGGCACCTTATGGCCGTTCTGCTCTGAGTCAAAGATTTTCGAATCGGACGAAAAACTGATAGTAAATTGTTACGTTCAGGGCCTCCTAATGACGATGGAACACTCAAATTGCGTCCCGATTCAATACATCGTCCTCCAGCGGACTTGTCTCCATTGGTCTATTGCTGCCTCGGACACCTTAATGGCAGTCCTGCTGTGACTCAAAGATTTTCGAATCGGACGAAAAACTGATAGTGAATTGTAACGTTCAGGGCCTCCTAATGACGATGGAACACTCAAATTGCGTCCCGATTCAATACATCGTCCTCCAGCAGACTTGTCTCCATGGGTCTATTGCTGCCTCGGGCACCTTATGGCCGTTCTGCTGTGAGTCTAGATTATCGAATGGGACAAAAAACTGATAGTGAATTGTAACGTTCAGGGCCTCCTAATGACGATGGATCACTCAAATTGCGTCCCGATTCAATACATCGTCCTCCAGCCGACTTGTCTCCATGGGTCTATTGCTGCCTCGGGCACGTTATGGCCGTTCTGCTGTGAGTCTAGATTATCGAATGGGACGAAAAACTGATAGTGAATTGTAACTTTCAGGGCCACCTAATGACAATGGATCACTCAAATTGCGTCCCGATTCAATACATCGTCCTCCAGCAGACTTGTCTCCATGGGTCGATTGCTGCCTCGGGCACCTTATGGCCGTTCTGCTGTGAGTCTAAGATTTTCGAATCGGACGAAAAACTGATAGTGATTTGTAACATTCAGGGCCACCTAATGACGATGGACCACACAAATTGCGTCCCGATTCAGTACATCGTCCACTAGCCGACTTGACTCCATGGGACTATTCCTGCCTCGGGCACCTTATGGCCGTTCTGCTGTGAGTCTAGATTATAGAATGGGATGAAAAACTGATAGTGAATTGTAACTTTCAGGGCAACCTAATGACGATGGATCACTCAAATTGCGTCCCGATTCAATACATCGTCCTCCAGCCGACTTGTCTCCATGGGTCTATTGCTGCCTCGGGCACCTTATGGCCGTTCTGCTCTGAGTCAAAGATTTTCGAATCGGACGAAAAACTGATAGTAAATTGTTACGTTCAGGGCCTCCTAATGACGATGGAACACTCAAATTGCGTCCCGATTCAATACATCGTCCTCCAGCGGACTTGTCTCCATTGGTCTATTGCTGCCTCGGGCACCTTAATGGCAGTCCTGCTGTGCCTCAAAGATTTTCGAATCGGACGAAAAACTGATAGTGAATTGTAACGTTCAGGGCCTCCTAATGACGATGGAACACTCAAATTGCGTCCCGATTCAATACATCGTCCTCCAGCAGACTTGTCTCCATGGGTCTATTGCTGCCTCGGGCACCTTATGGCCGTTCTGCTGTGAGTCTAGATTATCGAATGGGACAAAAAACTGATAGTTCAGGGACACCTAATGACGATGGATCACTCAAATTGCGTCCTGATTCAATACATCGTCCTCCAGCAGACTTGACTTCATGGGTCTATTGCTGCCTCGGGCACCTTATGGCCGTTCTGCTGTGAGTCAAAGATTTTCGAATCGGACGAGATACTGATAGTGAATTGTAACATTCAGGCCCACCTAATGACGATGGACCACACAAATTGCGTCCCGATTCAGTACATCGTCCTCCAGCCGACCTGACTCCATGGGTTTATTGCTGCCTCAGGCACCTTATGGCCGTTCTGCTGTGAGTCTAGATTATCGAATGGGACGAAAAACTGATAGTGAATTGTAACGTTCAGGGCCACCTAATGACGATGGATCACTCAAATTGCGTCCTGATTCAATACATCGTCCTCCAGCAGACTTGACTTCATGGGTCTATTGCTGCCTCGGGCACCTTATGGCCGTCCTGCTGTGAGTCAAAGATTTTCGAATCGGACGAAAAACTGATAGTGACTTGTAACGTTCAGGGCCACCTCATGACGATGGATCACTCAAATTGCGTCCCGATTCAATACATCGTCCTGCAGCAGACTTGTCTCCATGGGTCTATTGCTGCCTCGGGCACCTTATGGCAGGCCTGCTGTGACTCAAAGATTTTCGAATCGGACGAAAAACTGATAGTGAATTGTAACATTCAGGGCCACCTAATGACGATGGACCACACAAATTGCGTCCCGATTCAGTACATCGTCCTCGAGCCGACCTGACTCCATGGGTTTATTGCTGCCTCAGGCACCTTATGGCCGTTCTGCTGTGAGTCTAGATTATCGAATGGGACGAAAAACTGATAGTGAATTGTAACGTTCAGGGCCACCTAATGACGATGGATCACTCAAATTCCGTCCCGATTCAATATGTCGTCCTCCAGCAGACTTGTTTCCATGGGTCTATTGTTGCCTCGGGCACCTTATGGCCGTTCTGCTGTGAGTCAAAGATTTTCGAATCGGACGAAAAACTGATAGTGAATTGTCACTTTCAGGGCAACCTAATGACGATGGATCACTCAAATTGCGTCCCGATTCAATACATCGTCCTCCAGCCGACTTGTCTCCATGGGTCTATTGCTGCCTCGGGCACCTTATGGCCGTTCTGCTCTGAGTCAAAGATTTTCGAATCGGACGAAAAACTGATAGTAAATTGTTACGTTCAGGGCCTCCTAATGACGATGGAACACTCAAATTGCGTCCCGATTCAATACATCGTCCTCCATCGGACTTGCCTCCATTGGTCTATTGCTGCCTCGGGCACCTTAATGGCAGTCCTGCTGTGACTCAAAGATTTTCGAATCGGACGAAAAACTGATAGTGAATTGTAACGTTCAGGGCCTCCTAATGACGATGGAACACTCAAATTGCGTCCCGATTCAATACATCGTCCTCCAGCAGACTTGTCTCCATGGGTCTATTGCTGCCTCGGGCACCTTATGGCCGTTCTGCTGTGAGTCTAGATTATCGAATGGGACAAAAAACTGATAGTGAATTGTAACGTTCAGGGCCTCCTAATGACGATGGATCACTCAAATTGCGTCCCGATTCAATACATCGTCCTCCAGCCGACTTGTCTCCATGGGTCTATTGCTGCCTCGGGCACGTTATGGCCGTTCTGCTGTGAGTCTAGATTATCGAATGGGACGAAAAACTGATAGTGAATTGCAACTTTCAGGGCCACCTAATGACAATGGATCACTCAAATTGCGTCCCGATTCAATACATCGTCCTCCAGCAGACTTGTCTCCATGGGTCGATTGCTGCCTCGGGCACCTTATGGCCGTTCTGCTGTGAGTCTAAGATTTTCGAATCGGACGAAAAACTGATAGTGATTTGTAACATTCAGGGCCACCTAATGACGATGGACCACACAAATTGCGTCCCGATTCAGTACATCGTCCACTAGCCGACTTGACTCCAAGGGACTATTGCTGCCTCGGGCACCTTATGGCCGTTCTGCTGTGAGTCTAGATTATAGAATGGGATGAAAAACTGATAGTGAATTGTAACTTTCAGGGCAACCTAATGACGATGGATCACTCAAATTGCGTCCCGATTCAATACATCGTCCTCCAGCCGACTTGTCTCCATGGGTCTATTGCTGCCTCGGGCACCTTATGGCCGTTCTGCTCTGAGTCAAAGATTTTCGAATCGGACGAAAAACTGATAGTAAATTGTTACGTTCAGGGCCTCCTAATGACGATGGAACACTCAAATTGCGTCCCGATTCAATACATCGTCCTCCAGCGGACTTGTCTCCATTGGTCTATTGCTGCCTCGGGCACCTTAATGGCAGTCCTGCTGTGCCTCAAAGATTTTCGAATCGGACGAAAAACTGATAGTGAATTGTAACGTTCAGGGCCTCCTAATGACGATGGAACACTCAAATTGCGTCCCGATTCATTACATCGTCCTCCAGCCGAGTTGACTCCATGGGTCTATTGCTGCCTCGGGCACCTTATGGCCGTTCTGCTGTGAATCTAGATTATCGAATGGGACGAAAAACTGATAGTGAATTGTAACGTTCAGGGCCACCTAATGACGATGGATTACTCAAATTGCGTCCCGATTCAATACATCGTCCCCAGCCGACTTGTCTCCAAGGTTCTATTGCTGCCTCGGGCACCTTATGGCCGTTCTGCTGTGAGTCTAGATTATCGAATGGGACGAAAAACTGATAGTGAATTGTAACGTTCAGGGCCACCTAATGACGATGGATCACTCAAATTGCGACCTGATTCAATACATCGTCCTCCAGCAGACATGACTTCATGGGTCTATTGCTGCCTCGGGCACCTTATGGCCGTTCTGCTGTGAGTCAAAGATTTTCGAATCGGACGAAAAACTGATAGTGAATTGTAACGTTCAGGGCCTCCTAATGACGATGGAACACTCAAATTGCGTCCCGATTCAATACATCGTCCTCCAGCACACTTGTCTCCATGGGTCTATTGCTGCCTCGGGCACCTTATGGCCGTTCTGCTGTGAGTCAAAGATTTTCGAATCGGACGAAAAAATGATAGTGAATTGTAACATTCAGGCCCACCTAATGACGATGGACCACACAAATTGCGTCCCGATTCAGTACATCGTCCTCCAGCCGACCTGACTCCATGGGTTTATTGCTGCCTCAGGCACCTTATGGCCGTTCTGCTGTGAGTCTAGATTATCGAATGGGACGAAAAACTGATAGTGAATTGTAACGTTCAGGGCCACCTAATGACGATGGATCACTCAAATTGCGTCCCGATTCAATATATCGTCCTCCAGCAGACTTGTTTCCATGGGTCTATTGTTGCCTCGGGCACCTTATGGCCGTTCTGCTGTGAGTCAAAGATTTTCGAATCGGACGAAAAACTGATAGTGAATTGTAACTTTCAGGGTAACCTAATGACGATGGATCACTCAAATTGCGTCCCGATTCAATACATCGTCCTCCAGCCGACTTGTCTCCATGGGTCTATTGCTGCCTCGGGCACCTTATGGCCGTTCTGCTCTGAGTCAAAGATTTTCGAATCGGACGAAAAACTGATAGTAAATTGTTACGTTCAGGGCCTCCTAATGACGATGGAACACTCAAATTGCGTCCCGATTCAATACATCGTCCTCCAGCGGACTTGTCTCCATTGGTCTATTGCTGCCTCGGGCACCTTAATGGCAGTCCTGCTGTGACTCAAAGATTTTCGAATCGGACGAAAAACTGATAGTGAATTGTAACGTTCAGGGCCTCCTAATGACGATGGAACACTCAAATTGCGTCGCGATTCAATACATCGTCCTCCAGCAGACTTGTCTCCATGGGTCTATTGCTGCCTCGGGCACCTTATGGCCGTTCTGCTGTGAGTCTAGATTATCGAATGGGACAAAAAACTGATAGTGAATTGTAACGTTCAGGGCCTCCTAATGACGATGGATCACTCAAATTGCGTCCCGATTCAATACATCGTCCTCCAGCCGACTTGTCTCCATGGGTCTATTGCTGCCTCGGGCACGTTATGGCCGTTCTGCTGTGAGTCTAGATTATCGAATGGGACGAAAAACTGATAGTGAATTGTAACTTTCAGGGCCACCTAATGACAATGGATCACTCAAATTGCGTCCCGATTCAATACATCGTCCTCCAGCAGACTTGTCTCCATGGGTCGAATGCTGCCTCGGGCACCTTATGGCCGTTCTGCTGTGAGTCTAAGATTTTCGAATCGGACGAAAAACTGATAGTGATTTGTAACATTCAGGGCCACCTAATGACGATGGACCACACAAATTGCGTCCCGATTCAGTACATCGTCCACTAGCCGACTTGACTCCATGGGACTATTCCTGCCTCGGGCACCTTATGGCCGTTCTGCTGTGAGTCTAGATTATAGAATGGGATGAAAAACTGATAGTGAATTGTAACTTTCAGGGCAACCTAATGACGATGGATCACTCAAATTGCGTCCCGATTCAATACATCGTCCTCCAGCCGACTTGTCTCCATGGGTCTATTGCTGCCTCGGGCACCTAATGGCCGTTCTGCTCTGAGTCAAAGATTTTCGAATCGGACGAAAAACTGATAGTAAATTGTTACGTTCAGGGCCTCCTAATGACGATGGAACACTCAAATTGCGTCCCGATTCAATACATCGTCCTCCAGCGGACTTGTCTCCATTGGTCTATTGCTGCCTCGGGCACCTTAATGGCAGTCCTGCTGTGCCTCAAAGATTTTCGAATCGGACGAAAAACTGATAGTGAATTGTAACGTTCAGGGCCTCCTAATGACGATGGAACACTCAAATTGCGTCCCGATTCAATACATCGTCCTCCAGCAGACTTGTCTCCATGGGTCTATTGCTGCATCGGGCACCTTATGGCCGTTCTGCTGTGAGTCTAGATTATCGAATGGGACAAAAAACTGATAGTTCAGGGACACCTAATGACGATGGATCACTCAAATTGCGTCCTGATTCAATACATCGTCCTCCAGCAGACTTGACTTCATGGGTCTATTGCTGCCTCCGGCACCTTATGGCCGTTCTGCTGTGAGTCAAAGATTTTCGAATCGGACGAGATACTGATAGTGAATTGTAACTTTCAGGGCCACCTAATGACAATGGATCACTCAAATTGCGTCCCGATTCAATACATCGTCCTCCTGCAGACTTGTCTCCATGGGTCGATTGCTGCCTCGGGCACCTTATGGCCGTTCTGCTGTGAGTCTAAGATTTTCGAATCGGACGAAAAACTGATAGTGATTTGTAACATTCAGGGCCACCTAATGACGATGGACAACACAAATTGCGTCCCGATTCAGTACATCGTCCACTAGCCGACTTGACTCCATGGGACTATTGCTGCCTCGGGCACCTTATTGCCGTTCTGCTGTGAGTCTAGATTATCGAATGGGACAAAAAACTGATAGTGAATTGTAACGTTCAGGGCCTCCTAATGACGATGGATCACTCAAATTGCGTCCCGATTCAATACATCGTCCTCCAGCAGACTTGTCTCCATGGGTCTATTGCTACCTCGGGCACCTTATGGCAGTTCTGCTGTGAGTCTAGATTATGGAATGGGACGAAAAACTGATAGTGAATTGTAACGTTCAGGGCCACCTAATGACGATGGATCTCTCAAATTGCGTCCCGATTCAATACATCGTCCTCCAGCCGACTTGACTCCATGGGTCTATTGCTGCCTCGGGCACCTTATGGCCGTTCTGCTGTGAGTCTAGATTATCGAATGGGACGAAAAACTGATAGTGAATTGTAACGTTCAGGGCCTCCTAATGACGATGGATCACTCAAATTGCGTCCCGATTCAATACATCGTCCTCCAGCCGACTTGACTCCATGGGTCTATTGCTGCCTCGGGCACCTTATGGCCGTTCTGCTGTGAGTCTAGATTATCGAATGGGACGAAAAACTGATAGTGAATTGTAACGTTTAGGGCCTCCTAATGACGATGGATCACTCAAATTGCGTCCCGATTAAATACATCGTCCTCCAGCAGACTTGTCTCCATGGGTCGTTTGCTGCCTCGGGCACCTAATGGCCGTTCTGCTGTGAGTCAAAGATTTTCGAATCGGACGAAAAACTGATAGTGAATTGTAACATTCAGGGCCACCTAATGACGATGGACCACACAAATTGCGTCCCGATTCAGTACATCGTCCTCCAGCCGACCTGACTCCATGGGTCTATTGCTGCCTCGGGCACCTTATGGCCGTTCTGCTCTGAGTCAAAGATTTTCGAATCGGACGAAAAACTGATAGTAAATTGTTACGTTCAGGGCCTCCTAATGACGATGGAACACTCAAATTGCGTCCCGATTCAATACATCGTCCTCCAGCAGACTTGTCTCCATGGGTCTATTGCTGCCTCGGGCACCTTATGGCCGTTCTGCTGTGAGTCCAGATTATCGAATGGGACAAAAAACTGATAGTGAATTGTAACGTTCAGGGCCTCCTAATGACGATGGATCACTCAAATTGCGTCCCGATTCAATAATCGTCCTCCAGCCGACTTGTCTCCATGGGACTATTGCTGCCTCGGGCACCTTGTGGCCGTTCTGCTGTGAGTCTAGATTATAGAATGGGATGAAAAACTGATAGTGAATTGTAACTTTCAGGGCAACCTAATGACGATGGATCACTCAAATTGCGTCCCGATTCAATACATCGTCCTCCAGCCGACTTGTCTCCATGGGTCTATTGCTGCCTCGGGCACCTTATGGCCGTTCTGCTCTGAGTCAAAGATTTTAGAATGGGACGAAAAACTGATAGTAAATTGTTACGTTCAGGGCCTCCTAATGACGATGGAACACTCAAATTGCGTCCCGATTCAATACATCGTCCTCCAGCGGACTTGTCTCCATTGGTCTATTGCTGCCTCGGGAACCTTAATGGCAGTCCTGCTGTGACTCAAAGATTTTCGAATCGGACGAAAAACTGATAGTGAATTGTAACGTTCAGGGCCTCCTAATGACGATGGAACACTCAAATTGCGTCCCGATTCAATACATCGTCCTCCAGCAGACTTGTCTCCATGGGTCTATTGCTGCCTCGGGCACCTTATGGCCGTTCTGCTGTGAGTCTAGATTATCGAATGAGACAAACAACTGATAGTGAATTGTAACGTTCAAGGCCTCCTAATGACGATGGATCACTCAAATTGCGTCCCGATTCAAAACATCGTCCTCCAGCCGACTTGTCTCCATGGGTCTATTGCTGCCTCGGGCACCTTATGGCCGATCTGCTGTGAGTCTAGATTATCGAATGGGACGAAAAACTGATAGTGAATTGTAACGTTCAGGGCCACCTAATGACGATGGATCACTCAAATTGCGTCCTGATTCAATACATCGTACTCCTGCAGACTTGACTTCATGGGTCTATTGCTGCCTCGGGCACCTTATGGCCGTTCTGCTGTGAGTCAAAGATTTTCGAATCGGACGAGATACTGATAGTGAATTGTAACTTTCAGGGCCACCTAATGACAATGGATCACTCAAATTGCGTCCCGATTCATTACATCGTCCTCCAGCAGACTTGTCTCCATGGGTCGATTGCTGCCTCGGGCACCTTATGGCCGTTCTGCTGTGAGTCTAGATTATAGAATGGGATGAAAAGCTGATAGTGAATTGTAACGTTCAGGGCCACCTAATGACGATGGATCACTCAAATTGCGTCCCGATTCAATACATCGTCCTCCAGCAGACTTGTCTCCATGGGTCTATTGCTGCCTCGGGCACCTTATGGCAGGCCTGCTGTGACTCAAAGATTTTCGAATCGGACGAAAAACTGATAGTGAATAGTAAAATTCAGGGCCACCTAATGACGATGGACCACGCAAATTGCGTCCCGATACAATACATCGTCCTCCAGCCGAGTTGACTCCATGGGTCTATTGCTGCCTCGGGCACCTTATGGCCGTTCTTCTGTGAATCTAGATTATCGAATGGGACGAAAAACTGATAGTGAATTGTAACGTTCAGGGCCACCTAATGACGATGGATCACTCAAATTGCGTCCCGATTCAATACATCGTCCTCCAGCAGACTTGTCTCCATGGGTCTATTGCTGCCTCGGGCACCTTATGGCAGGCCTGCTGTGACTCAAAGATTTTCGAATCGGACGAAAAACTGATAGTGAATTGTAACGTTCAGGGCCTCCTAATGACGATGGAACACTCAAATTGCGTCCCGATTCAATACATCGTCCTCCAGCAGACTTGTCTCCATGGGTCTATTGCTGCCTCGGGCACCTTATGGCCGTTCTGCTGTGAGTCTAGATTATCGAATGGGACGAAAAACTGATAGTGAATTGTAACGTTCAGGGCCACCTAATGACGATGGATCACTCAAATTGCGTCCCGATTCCATACATCGTGCCCAGCCGACTTGTCTCCATGTGTCTATTGCTGCCTCGGGCACCTTATGGCCGTTCTGCTGTGAGTCTAGATTATCGAATGGAACGAAAAACTGATAGTGAATTGTAGCGTTCAGGGCCACCTAATGACGATGGATCACTCAAATTGCGTCCTGATTCAATACATCGTCCTCCAGCAGACTTGACTTCATGGGTCTATTGCTGCCTCGGGCACCTTTTGGCCGTTCTGCTGTGGGTCAAAGATTTTCGAATCGGACGAAAAACTGATAGTGAATTGTATCTTTCAGGGCCACCTAATGACGATGGATCACTCAAATTGCGTCCCGATTCAATACATCGTCCTCCAGCAGACTTGTCTCCATGGGTCGATTGCTGCCTCGGGCACCTTATGGCCGTTCTGCTGTGAGTCAAAGATTTTCGAATCGGACGAAAAACTGATAGTGAATTGTAACGTTCAGGGCCACCTAATGACGATGGATCACTCAAATTGCGTCCCGATTCAATACATCGTCCTCCAGCCGACTTGACTCCATGGGTCTATTGCTGCCTCGGGCACCTTATGGCCGTTCTGCTGTGAGTCTAGATTATCGAATGGGACAAAAAACTGATAGTGAATTGTAACTTTCAGGGCCTCCTAATGACGATGGATCACTCAAATTGCGTCCCGATTCAATACATCGTCCTCCAGCAGAATTGTGTCCATGCGTCTATTGCTGCCTCGGGCACCAAATGGCCGTTCTGCTGTGATTCAAAGATTTTCGAATCGGACGAAAAACTGATAGCGAATTGTAACATTCAGGGCCACCCAATGACGATGGACCACGCAAATTGCGTCCCGATTCAATACATCGTCCTCCAGCCGAGTTGACTCCATGGGTCTATTGCTGCCTCGGGCACCTTATGGCCGTTCTGCTGTGAATCTAGATTATCGAATGGGACGAAAAACTGATAGTGAATTGTAACGTTCAGGGCCACCTAATGACGATGGATCACTCAAATTGCGTCCCGATTCAATACATCGTGCCCAGCCGACTTGTCTCCATGTGTCTATTGCTGCCTCGGGCACCTTATGGCCGTTCTGCTGTGAGTCTAGATTATCGAATGGAACGAAAAACTGATAGTGAATTGTAGCGTTCAGGGCCACCTAATGACGATGGATCACTCAAATTGCGTCCTGATTCAATACATCGTCCTCCAGCAGACTTGACTTCATGGGGCTATTGCTGCCTCGGGCACCCTATGGCCGTTCTGCTGTGAGTCAAAGATTTTCGAATCGGACGAAAAACTGATAGTGAATTGTATCTTTCAGGGCCACCTAATGACGATGGATCACTCAAATTGCGTCCCGATTCAATACATCGTCCTCCAGCAGACTTGTCTCCATGGGTCGATTGCTGCCTCGGCACCTTATGGCCGTTCTGCTGTGAGTCAAAGATTTTCGAATCGGACGAAAAACTGATAGTGAATTGTAAAGTTCAGGGCCACCTAATGACGATGGATCACTCAAATTGCGTCCCGATTCAATACATCGTCCTCCAGCCGACTTGACTCCATGGGGCTATTGCTGCCTCGGGCACCTTATGGCCGTTCTGCTGTGTGTCTAGATTATCGAATGGGACAAAAAACTGATAGTGAATTGTAACTTTCAGGGCCTCCTAATGACGATGGATCACTCAAATTGCGTCCCGATTCAATACATCGTCCTCCAGCAGACTTGTCTCCATGCGTCTATTGCTGCCTCGGGCACCTTATGGCCGTTCTGCTGTGAGTCAAAGATTTTCGAATCGGACGAAAAACTGATAGTGAATTGTAACTTTCAGGGCCACCTAATGACGATGGAACACTCAAATTCGTTTCAATTCAATACATCGTCCTCCAGCAGACTTGTCTCCATGGGTCTATTGCAGCCTCGGGCACCTTATGGCCGTTCAGCTGTGACTCAAAGATTTTCGAATCGGACGAAAAACTGATAGTGAATTGTAACGTTCAGGGTCTCCTAATGACGATGGAACACTAAAATTGCGTCCCGATTCAATACATCGTCATCCAGCAGACTTGACTTCATGGGTCTATTGCTGCCTCGGGCACCTTATGGCCGTTCTGCTGTGAGTCTAGATTATCGAATGGGACGAAAAACTGATAGTGAATTGTAACGTTCAGGGCCACCTAATGACGATGGATCACTCAAATTGTGTCCCGATACAATACATCGTCCTCCAGCCGACTTGACTCCATGGGTCTATTGCTGCCTCGGGCACCTTATGGCCGTTCTGCTGTGAATCTAGATTATCGAATGGGACGAAAAACTGATAGTGAATTGTAACGTTCAGGGCCACCTAATGACGATGGATCACTCAAATTGCGTCCCGATTCAATACATCGTCCCCACCCGCCTTGTCTCCATGGGTCTATTGCTGCCTCGGGCACCTTATGGCCGTTCTGCTGTGAGTCTAGATAATCGAATGGGACGAAAAACTGATAGTGAATTGTAACATTCAGGGCCACCCAATGACGATGGACCACGCAAATTGCGTCCCGATTCAATACATCGTCCTCCAGCCGAGTTGACTCCATGGGTCTATTGCTGCCTCGGGCACCTTATGGCCGTTCTGCTGTGAATCTAGATTATCGAATGGGACGAAAAACTGATAGTGAATTGTAACGTTCAGGGCCACCTAATGACGATGGATCACTCAAATTGCGTCCCGATTCAATACATCGTGCCCAGCCGACTTGTCTCCATGTGTCTATTGCTGCCTCGGGCACCTTATGGCCGTTCTGCTGTGAGTCTAGATTATCGAATGGAACGAAAAACTGATAGTGAATTGTAGCGTTCAGGGCCACCTAATGACGATGGATCACTCAAATTGCGTCCTGATTCAATACATCGTCCTCCAGCAGACTTGACTTCATGGGGCTATTGCTGCCTCGGGCACCTTATGGCCGTTCTGCTGTGAGTCAAAGATTTTCGAATCGGACGAAAAACTGATAGTGAATTGTATCTTTCAGGGCCACCTAATGACGATGGATCACTCAAATTGCGTCCCGATTCAATACATCGTCCTCCAGCAGACTTGTCTCCATGGGTCGATTGCTGCCTCGGCACCTTATGGCCGTTCTGCTGTGAGTCAAAGATTTTCGAATCGGACGAAAAACTGATAGTGAATTGTAAAGTTCAGGGCCACCTAATGACGATGGATCACTCAAATTGCGTCCCGATTCAATACATCGTCCTCCAGCCGACTTGACTCCATGGGGCTATTGCTGCCTCGGGCACCTTATGGCCGTTCTGCTGTGAGTCTAGATTATCGAATGGGACAAAAAACTGACAGTGAATTGTAACTTTCAGGGCCTCCTAATGACGATGGATCACTCAAATTGCGTCCCGATTCAATACATCGTCCTCCAGCAGACTTGTCTCCATGCGTCTATTGCTGCCTCGGGCACCTTATGGCCGTTCTGCTGTGAGTCAAAGATTTTCGAATCGGACGAAAAACAGATAGTGAATTGTAACGTTCAGGGCCACCTAATGACAATGGATCACTCAAATTGCGTCCCGATTCAATACATCGTCCTCCAGCCGACATGTCTCATTGGGTCTATTGTTGCCTTGGCACCTTATGGCCGTTCTGCTGTGAGTCAAAGATTTTCGAATCGGACGAAAAACTGATAGTGAATTGTAACGTTCAGGGTCTCCTAATGACGATGGAACACTAAAATTGCGTCCCGATTCAATACATCGTCCTCCAGCAGACTTGACTTCATGGGTCTATTGCTGCCTCGGGCACCTTATGGCCGTTCTGCTGTGAGTCTAGATTATCGAATGGGACGAAAAACTGATAGTGAATTGTAACGTTCAGGGCCACCTAATGACGATGGATCACTCAAATTGTGTCCCGATACAATACATCGTCCTCCAGCCGACTTGACTCCATGGGTCTATTGCTGCCTCGGGCACCTTATGGCCGTTCTGCTGTGAATCTAGATTATCGAATGGGACGAAAAACTGATAGAGAATTGTAACGTTCAGGGCCACCTAATGACGATGGATCACTCAAATTGCGTCCCGATTCAATACATCGTCCCCACCCGACTTGTCTCCATGGGTCTATTGCTGCCTCGGTCACCTTATGGCCGTTCTGCTGTGAGTCTAGATAATCGAATGGGACGAAAAACTGATAGTGAATTGTAACGTTCAGGGCCACCTAATGACGATGGATCACTCAAATTGCGTCCTGATTCAATACATCGTCCTCCAGCAGACTTGACTTCATGGGTCTATTGCTGCCTCGGGCACCTTATGGCCGTTCTGCTGTGAGTCAAAGATTTTCGAATCGGACGAAAAACTGATAGTGAATTATAACGTTCAGGGTCTCCTAATGACGATGGAACACTAAAATTGCGTCCCGAATCAATACATCGTCCTCCAGCAGACTTGACTTCATGGGTCTATTGCTGCCTCGGGCACCTTATGGCCGTTCTGCTGTGAGTCTAGATTATCGAATGGGACGAAAAACTGATAGTGAATTGTAACGTTCAGGGCCACCTAATGACGATGGATCACTCAAATTGTGTCCCGATACAATACATCGTCCTCCAGCCGACTTGACTCCATGGGTCTATTGCTGCCTCGGGCACCTTATGGCCGTTCTGCTGTGAATCTAGATTATCGAATGGGACGAAAAACTGATAGTGAATTGTAACGTTCAGGGCCACCTAATGACGATGGATCACTCAAATTGCGTCCCGATTCAATACATCGTCCCCAGCCGACTTGTCTCCATGGGTCCATTGCTGCCTCGGGCACCTTATGGCCGTTCTGCTGTGAGTCTAGATAATCGAATGGGACGAAAAACTGATAGTGAATTGTAACGTTCAGGGCCACCTAATGACGATGGATCACTCAAATTGCGTCCTGATTCAATACATCGTCCTCCAGCAGACTTGACTTCATGGGTCTATTGCTGCCTCGGGCACCTTATGGCCGTTCTGCTGTGAGTCAAAGATTTTAGAATCGGACGAAAAACTGATAGTGAATTGTAACTTTCAGGGCCACCTAATGGCGATGGATCACTCAAATTGCGTCCCGATTCAATACATCGTCCTCCAGCAGACTTGTCTCCATGGGTCTATTGCTGCCTCGGGCACCTTATGGCCGTTCTGCTGTGAGTCTAGATTATCGAATGGGACGAAAAACTGATAGTGAATTGTAACGTTCAGGGCCACCTAATGACGATGGATCACTCAAATTGCGTCCCGATTCAATACATCGTGCCCAGCCGACTTGTCTCCATGTGTCTATTGCTGCCTCGGGCACCTTATGGCCGTTCTGCTGTGAGTCTAGATTATCGAATGGAACGAAAAACTGATAGTGAATTGTAGCGTTCAGGGCCACCTAATGACGATGGATCACTCAAATTGCGTCCTGATTCAATACATCGTCCTCCAGCAGACTTGACTTCATGGGTCTATTGCTGCCTCGGGCACCTTATGGCCGTTCTGCTGTGAGTCAAAGATTTTCGAATCGGACGAAAAACTGATAGTGAATTGTATCTTTCAGGGCCACCTAATGACGATGGATCACTCAAATTGCGTCCCGATTCAATACATCGTCCTCCAGCAGACTTGTCTCCATGGGTCGATTGCTGCCTCGGGCACCTTATGGCCGTTCTGCTGTGAGTCAAAGATTTTCGAATCGGACGAAAAACTGATAGTGAATTGTAACGTTCAGGGCCACTTAATGACGATGGATCACTCAAATTGCGTCCCGATTCAATACATCGTCCTCCAGCCGACTTGACTCCATGGGTCTATTGCTGCCTCGGGCACCTTATGGCCGTTCTGCTGTGAGTCTAGATTATCGAATGGGACAAAAAACTGATAGTGAATTGTAACTTTCAGGGCCTCCTAATGACGATGGATCACTCAAATTGCGTCCCGATTCAATACATCGTCCTCCAGCAGACTTGTCTCCATGCGTCTATTGCTGCCTCGGGCACCTAATGGCCGTTCTGCTGTGATTCAAAGATTTTCGAATCGGACGAAAAACTGATAGTGAATTGTAACATTCAGGGCCACCCAATGACGATGGACCACGCAAATTGCGTCCCGATTCAATACATCGTCCTCCAGCCGAATTGACTCCATGGGTCTATTGCTGCCTCGGGCACCTTATGGCCGTTCTGCTGTGAATCTAGATTATCGAATGGGACGAAAAACTGATAGTGAATTGTAACGTTCAGGGCCACCTAATGACGATGGATCACTCAAATTGCGTCCCGATTCAATACATCGTGCCCAGCCGACTTGTCTTCATGTGTCTATTGCTGCCTCGGGCACCTTATGGCCGTTCTGCTGTGAGTCTAGATTATCGAATGGAACGAAAAACTGATAGTGAATTGTAGCGTTCAGGGCCACCTAATGACGATGGATCACTCAAATTGCGTCCTGATTCAATACATCGTCCTCCAGCAGACTTGACTTCATGGGGCTATTGCTGCCTCGGGCACCTTATGGCCGTTCTGCTGTGAGTCAAAGATTTTCGAATCGGACGAAAAACTGATAGTGAATTGTATCTTTCAGGGCCACCTAATGACGATGGATCACTCAAATTGCGTCCCGATTCAATACATCGTCCTCCAGCAGACTTGTCTCCATGGGTCGATTGCTGCCTCGGCACCTTATGGCCGTTCTGCTGTGAGTCAAAGATTTTCGAATCGGACGAAAAACTGATAGTGAATTGTAAAGTTCAGGGCCACCTAATGACGATGGATCACTCAAATTGCGTCCCGATTCAATACATCGTCCTCCAGCCGACTTGACTCCATGGGGCTATTGCTGCCTCGGGCACCTTATGGCCGTTCTGCTGTGAGTCTAGATTATCGAATGGGACAAAAAACTGATAGTGAATTGTAACTTTCAGGGCCTCCTAATGACGATGGATCACTCAAATTGCGTCCCGATTCAATACATCGTCCTCCAGCAGACTTGCCTCCATGCGTCTATTGCTGCCTCGGGCAACTTATGGCCGTTCTGCTGTGAGTCAAAGATTTTCGAATCGGACGAAAAACTGATAGTGAATTGTAACGTTCAGGGCCACCTAATGACGATGGATCACTCAAATTGCGTCCCGATTCAATACATCGTCCTCCAGCCGACATGTCTCCATGGGTCTATTGTTGCCTTGGCACCTTATGGCCGTTCTGCTGTGAGTCAAAGATTTTCGAATCGGACGAAAAACTGATAGTGAATTGTAACGTTCAGGGTCTCCTAATGACGATGGAACACTAAAATTGCGTCCCGATTCAATACATCGTCCTCCAGCAGACTTGACTTCATGGGTCTATTGCTGCCTCGGGCACCTTATGGCCGTTCTGCTGTGAGTCTACATTATCGAATGGGACGAAAAACTGATAGTGAATTGTAACGTTCAGGGCCACCTAATGACGATGGATCACTCAAATTGTGTCCCGATACAATACATCGTCCTCCAGCCGACTTGACTCCATGGGTCTATTGCTGCCTCGGGCACTTTATGGCCGTTCTGCTGTGAATCTAGATTATCGAATGGGACGAAAAACTGATAGTGAATTGTAACGTTCAGGGCCACCTAATGACGTTGGATCACTCAAATTGCGTCCCGATTCAATACATCGTCCCCACCCGACTTGTCTCCATGGGTCTATTGCTGCCTCGGGCACCTTATGGCCGTTCTGCTGTGAGTCTAGATAATCGAATGGGACGAAAAACTGATAGTGAATTGTAACGTTCAGGGCCACCTAATGACGATGGATCACTCAAATTGCGTCCTGATTCAATACATCGTCCTCCAGCAGACTTGACTTCATGGGTCTATTGCTGCCTCGGGCACCTTATGGCCGTTCTGCTGTGAGTCAAAGATTTTCGAATCGGACGAAAAACTGATAGTGAATTGTAACTTTCAGGGCCACCTAATGGCGATGGATCACTCAAATTGCGTCCCGATTCAATACATCGTCCTTCAGCAGACTTGTCTCCATGGGTCGATTGCTGCCTCGGGCACCTTATGGCCGTTCTGCTGTGAGTCAAAGATTTTCGAATCGGACGAAAAACTGATAGTGATTTGTAACATTCAGGGCCACCTAATGACGATGGACCACACAAATTGCGTCCCGATTCAGTACATCGTCCACTAGCCGAATTGACTCCATGGGACTATTGCTGCCTCGGGCACCTTATGGCCGTTCTGCTGTGAGTCTAGATTATAGAATGGGATGAAAAACTGATAGTGAATTGTAACTTTCAGGGCCACCTAATGACGATGGATCACTCAAATTGCGTCACGATTCAATACATCGTCCTCCAGCAGACTTGTCTCCATGGGTCTATTGCTGCCTCGGGCACCTTATGGCAGGCCTGCTGTGACTCAAAGATTTTCGAATCGGACGAAAAACTGATAGTGAATTGTAACGTTCAGGGCCTCCTAATGACGATGGAACACTTAAATTGCGTCCCGATTCAATACATCGTCCTCCAGCAGACTTGACTTCATGGGTCTATTGCTGCCTCGGGCACCTTATGGCCGTTCTGCTGTGAGTCAAAGATTTTCGAATCGGACGAAAAACTGATAGTGAATTGTAACGTTCAGGGCCACCTAATGACGATGGATCACTCAAATTGCGTCCCGATTCAATACATCGTCCTCCAGCCGACTTGACTCCATGGGTCTATTGCTGCCTCGGGCACCTTATGGCCGTTCTGCAGTGAGTCTAGATTATCGAATGGGACGAAAAACTGATAGTGAATTGTAACGTTCAGGGCCACCTAATGACGATGGATCACTCAAATTGCGTCCCGATTCAATACATCGTCCTCCAGCAGACTTGTCTCCATGGGTCTATTGCTGCCTCGGGCACCTTATGGCCGTTCTGCTCTGAGTCAAAGATTTTCGAATCGGACGAAAAACTGATAGTAAATTGTTACGTTCAGGGCCTCCTAATGACGATGGAACACTCAAATTGCGTCCCGATTCAATACATCGTCCTCCAGCGGACTTGTCTCCATTGGTCTATTGCTGCCTCGGGCACCTTAATGGCAGTCCTGCTGTGACTCAAAGATTTTCGAATCGGACGAAAAACTGATAGTGAATTGTAACGTTCAGGGCCTCCTAATGACGATGGAACACTCAAATTGCGTCCCGATTCAATACATCGTCCTCCAGCAGACTTGTCTCCATGGGTCTATTGCTGCCTCAGGCACCTTATAGCCGTTCTGCTGTGAGTCTAGATTATCGAATGGGACAAAAAACTGATAGTGAATTGTAACGTTCAGGGCCTCCTAATGACGATGGATCACTCAAATTGCGTCCCGATTCAATACATCGTCCTCCAGCCGACTTGTCTCCATGGGTCTATTGCTGCCTCGGGCACCTTATGGCCGTTCTGCTGTGAGTCTAGATTATCGAATGGGACGAAAAACTGATAGTGAATTGTAACGTTCAGGGCCACCTAATGACGATGGATCACTCAAATTGCGTCCCGATTCAATACATCGTCCTCCAGCAGACTTGTCTCCATGGGTCTATTGCTGCCTCGGGCACCTTATGGCAGGCCTGCTGTGACTCAAAGATTTTCGAATCGGACGAAAAACTGATAGTGAATTGTAACGTTCAGGGCCTCCTAATGACGATGGAACACTCAAATTGCGTCCCGATTCAATACATCGTCCACCAGCCGACTTGTCTCCATGGGTCTATTGCTGCCTCGGGCACCTTATGGCCGTTCTGCTGTGAGTCAAAGATTTTCGAATCGGACGAAAAACTGATAGTGAATTGTAACTTTCAGGGCCACCTAATGGCGATGGATCACTCAAATTGCGTCCCGATTCAATACATCGTCCTTCAGCAGACTTGTCTCCATGGGTCGATTGCTGCCTCGGGCACCTTATGGCCGTTCTGCTGTGAGTCAAAGATTTTCGAATCGGACGAAAAACTGATAGTGATTTGTAACATTCAGGGCCACCTAATGACGATGGACCACACAAATTGCGTCCCGATTCAGTACATCGTCCACTAGCCGAATTGACTCCATGGGACTATTGCTGCCTCGGGCACCTTATGGCCGTTCTGCTGTGAGTCTAGATTATAGAATGGGATGAAAAACTGATAGTGAATTGTAACGTTCAGGGCCACCTAATGACGATGGATCACTCAAATTGCGTCACGATTCAATACATCGTCCTCCAGCAGACTTGTCTCCATGGGTCTATTGCTGCCTCGGGCACCTTATGGCAGGCCTGCTGTGACTCAAAGATTTTCGAATCGGACGAAAAACTGATAGTGAATTGTAACGTTCAGGGCCTCCTAATGACGATGGAACACTTAAATTGCGTCCCGATTCAATACATCGTCCTCCAGCAGACTTGACTTCATGGGTCTATTGCTGCCTCGGGCACCTTATGGCCGTTCTGCTGTGAGTCAAAGATTTTCGAATCGGACGAAAAACTGATAGTGAATTGTAACGTTCAGGGCCACCTAATGACGATGGATCACTCAAATTGCGTCCCGATTCAATACATCGTCCTCCAGCCGACTTGACTCCATGGGTCTATTGCTGCCTCGGGCACCTTATGGCCGTTCTGCAGTGAGTCTAGATTATCGAATGGGACGAAAAACTGATAGTGAATTGTAACGTTCGGGGCCACCTAATGACGATGGATCACTCAAATTGCGTCCCGATTCAATACATCGTCCTCCAGCAGACTTGTCTCCATGGGTCTATTGCTGCCTCGGGCACCTTATGGCCGTTCTGCTCTGAGTCAAAGATTTTCGAATCGGACGAAAAACTGATAGTAAATTGTTACGTTCAGGGCCTCCTAATGACGATGGAACACTCAAATTGCGTCCCGATTCAATACATCGTCCTCCAGCGGACTTGTCTCCATTGGTCTATTGCTGCCTCGGGCACCTTAATGGCAGTCCTGCTGTGACTCAAAGATTTTCGAATCGGACGAAAAACTGATAGTGAATTGTAACGTTCAGGGCCTCCTAATGACGATGGAACACTCAAATTGCGTCCCGATTCAATACATCGTCCTCCAGCAGACTTGTCTCCATGGGTCTATTGCTGCCTCAGGCACCTTATAGCCGTTCTGCTGTGAGTCTAGATTATCGAATGGGACAAAAAACTGATAGTGAATTGTAACGTTCAGGGCCTCCTAATGACGATGGATCACTCAAATTGCGTCCCGATTCAATACATCGTCCTCCAGCCGACTTGTCTCCATGGGTCTATTGCTGCCTCGGGCACCTTATGGCCGTTCTGCTGTGAGTCTAGATTATCGAATGGGACGAAAAACTGATAGTGAATTGTAACGTTCAGGGCCACCTAATGACGATGGAACACTCAAATTGCGTCCCGATTCAATACATCGTCCTCCAGCAGACTTGTCTCCATGGGTCTATTGCTGCCTCGGGCACCTTATGGCAGGCCTGCTGTGACTCAAAGATTTTCGAATCGGACGAAAAACTGATAGTGAATTGTAACGTTCAGGGCCTCCTAATGACGATGGAACACTCAAATTGCGTCCCGATTCAATACATCGTCCACCAGCCGACTTGTCTCCATGGGTCTATTGCTGCCTCGGGCACCTTATGGCCGTTCTGCTGTGAGTCAAAGATTTTCGAATCGGACGAAAAACTGATAGTGAATTGTAACTTTCAGGGCCTCCTAATGACGATGGAACACTCTAATTGCGTCCCAATTCAATACATCGTCCTCCAGCAGACTTGTCTCCATGGGTCTATTGCTGCCTCGGGCACCTTATGGCCGTTCTGCTGTGAGTCAAAGATTTTCGAATCGGACGAAAAACTGATAGTGAATTGTAACGTTCAGGGCCACCTAATGACGATGGATCACTCAAATCGCGTCCCGATTCAATACATCGTCCTCCAGCCGACATGTCTCCATGGGTCTATTGCTGCCTTGGCACCTTATGGCCGTTCTGCTGTGAGTCAAAGATTTTCGAATCGGACGAAAAACTGATAGTGAATTGTAACGTTCAGGGCCACCTAATGACGATTGATCACTCAAATTGCGTCCCGATTCAATACATTGTCCTCCAGCAGACTGTCTCCATGGGTCTATTGCAGCCTCGGGCACCTTATGGCCGTTCAGCTGTGACTCAAAGATTTTCGAATCGAACGAAAAACTGATAGTGAATTGTAACGTTCAGGGCCTCCTAATGACGATGGAACACTAAAATTGCGTCCCGATTCAATACATCGTCCTCCAGCAGACTTGACTTCATGGGTCTATTGCTGCCTCGGGCACCTTATGGCCGTTCTGCTGTGAGTCAAAGATTTTCGAATCGGACGAAAAACTGATAGTGAATTGTAACTTTCAGGGCAACCTAATGACGATGGATCACTCAAATTGCGTCCCGATTCAATACATCGTCCTCCAGCGGACTTGTCTCCATTGGTCTATTGCTGCCTCGGGCACCTTAATGGCAGTCCTGCTGTGACTCAAAGATTTTCGAATCGGACGAAAAACTGATAGTGAATTGTAACGTTCAGGGCCTCCTAATGACGATGGAACACTCAAATTGCGTCCCGATTCAATACATCGTCCTCCAGCAGACTTGTCTCCATGGGTCTATTGCTGCCTCGGGCACCTTATGGCCGTTCTGCTGTGAGTCTAGATTATCGAATGGGACGAAAAACTGATAGTGAATTGTAACGTTCAGGGCCACCTAATGACGATGGATCACTCAAATTGCGTCCCGATTCAATATATCGTCCTCCAGCAGACTTGTTTCCATGGGTCTATTGTTGCCTCGGGCACCTTATGGCCGTTCTGCTGTGAGTCAAAGATTTTCGAATCGGACGAAAAACTGATAGTGAATTGTAACTTTCAGGGCAACCTAATGACGATGGATCACTCAAATTGCGTCCCGATTCAATACATCGTCCTCCAGCGGACTTGTCTCCATTGGTCTATTGCTGCCTCGGGCACCTTAATGGCAGTCCTGCTGTGACTCAAAGATTTTCGAATCGGACGAAAAACTGATAGTGAATTGTAACGTTCAGGGCCTCCTAATGACGATGGAACACTCAAATTGCGTCCCGATTCAATACATCGTCCTCCAGCAGACTTGTCTCCATGGGTCTATTGCTGCCTCGGGCACCTTATGGCCGTTCTGCTGTGAGTCTAGATTATCGAATGGGACAAAAAACTGATAGTGAATTGTAACGTTCAGGGCCTCCTAATGACGATGGATCACTCAAATTGCGTCCCGATTCAATACATCGTCCTCCAGCCGACTTGTCTCCATGGGTCTATTGCTGCCTCAGGCACCTTATGGCCGTTCTGCTGTGAGTCTAGATTATCGAATGGGACGAAAAACTGATAGTCAATTGTAACGTTCAGGGCCACCTAATGACGATGGATCACTCAAATTGCGTCCTGATTCAATACATCGTCCTCCAGCAGACTTGACTTCATGGGTCTATTGCTGCCTCGGGCACCTTATGGCCGTTCTGCTGTGAGTCAAAGATTTTCGAATCGGACGAAATACTGATAGTGAATTGTAACTTTCAG
Organism: Schistocerca cancellata; assembly: GCF_023864275.1. Classification (NCBI taxonomy): domain Eukaryota; kingdom Metazoa; phylum Arthropoda; class Insecta; order Orthoptera; family Acrididae; genus Schistocerca; species Schistocerca cancellata. The sequence goes on along the minus strand of NW_026047169.1, from coordinate 3,899,972 downwards.
GGCCACCTAATGACAATGGATCACTCAAATTGCGTCCCGATTCAATACATCGTCCTCCAGCAGACTTGTCTCCATGGGTCGATTGCTGCCTCGGGCACCTTATGGCCGTTCTGCTGTGAGTCTAAGATTTTCGAATCGGACGAAAAACTGATAGTGATTTGTAACATTCAGGGCCACCTAATGACGATGGACCACACAAATTGCTTCCCGATTCAGTACATCGTCCACTAGCCGACTTGACTCCATGGGACTATTGCTGCCTCGGGCACCTTATGGACGTTCTGCTGTGAGTCTAGATTATAGAATGGGATGAAAAACTGATAGTGAATTGTAACTTTCAGGGCAACCTAATGACGATGGATCACTCAAATTGCGTCCCGATTCAATACATCGTCGTCCAGCCGACTTGTCTCCATGGGTCTATTGCTGCCTCGGGCACCTTATGGCCGTTCTGCTCTGAGTCAAAGATTTTCGAATCGGACGAAAAACTGATAGTAAATTGTTACGTTCAGGACCTCCTAATGACGATGGAACACTCAAATTGCGTCCCGATTCAATACATCGTCCTCCAGCGGACTTGTCTCCATTGGTCTATTGCTGCCTCGGGCACCTTAATGGCAGTCATGCTGTGACTCAAAGAATTTCGAATCGGACGAAAAACTGATAGTGAATTGTAACGTTCAGGGCCTCCTAATGACGATGGAACACTCAAATTGCGTCCCGATTCAATACATCGTCCTCCAGCAGACTTGTCTCCATGGGTCTATTGCTGCCTCGGGCACCTTATGGCCGTTCTGCTGTGAGTCTAGATTATCGAATGGGACAAAAAACTGATAGTGAATTGTAACGTTCAGGGCCTCCTAATGACGATGGATCACTCAAATTGCGTCCCGATTCAATACATCGTCCTCCAGCCGACTTGTCTCCATGGGTCTATTACTGCCTCGGGCACCTTATGGCCGTTCTGCTGTGAGTCTAGATAATCGAATGGGACGAAAAACTGATAGTCAATTGTAACGTTCAGGGCCACCTAATGACGATGGATCACTCAAATTGCGTCCTGATTCAATACATCGTCCTCCAGCAGACTTGACTTCATGGGTCTATTGCTGCCTCGGGCACCTTATGGCCGTTCTGCTGTGAGTCAAAGATTTTCGAATCGGACGAAATACTGATAGTGAATTGTAACTTTCAGGGCCACCTAATGACAATGGATCACTCAAATTGCGTCCCGATTCAATACATCGTCCTCCAGCAGACTTGTCTCCATGGGTCGATTGCTGCCTCGGGCACCTTATGGCCGTTCTGCTGTGAGTCTAAGATTTTCGAATCGGACGAAAAACTGATAGTGATTTGTAACATTCAGGGCCACCTAATGACGATGGACCACACAAATTGCATCCCGATTCAGTACATCGTCCACTGGCCGACTTGACTCCATGGGACTATTGCTGCCTCGGGCACCTTATGGCCGTTCTGCTGTGAGTCAAAGATTTTCGAATCGGACGAAAAACTGATAGTGAATTGTAACGTTCAGGGCCACCTAATGACGATGGATCACTCAAATTGCGTCCCGATTCAATACATCGTCCTCCAGCCGACTTGACTCCATGGGTCTATTGCTGCCTCGGGCACCTTATGGCCGTTCTCCTGTGAGTCTAGATTATCGAATGGGACAAAAAACTGATAGTGAATTGTAACGTTCAGGGCCTCCTAATGACGATGGATCACTCAAATTGCGTCCCGATTCAATACATCGTCCTCCAGCAGACTTGTCTCCATGGGTCTATTGCTGCCTCGGGCACCTTATGGCCGTTCTGCTGTGAGTCTAGATTATCGAATGGGACGAAAAACTGATAGTGAATTGTAACGTTCAGGGCCACCTAATGACGATGGATCACTCAAATTGCGTCCCGATTCAATACATCGTCCTCCAGCAGATTTGTCTCCATGGGTCGATTGCTGCCTCGGGCACCTTATGGCCGTTCTGCTGTGAGTCTAGATTATCGAATGGGACGAAAAACTGATAGTGAATTGTAACGTTCAGGGCCACCTAATGACGATGGATCACTCAAATTGCGTCCCGATTCAATATATCGTCCTCCAGCAGACTTGTTTCCATGGGTCTATTGTTGCCTCGGGCACCTTATGGCCGTTCTGCTGTGAGTCAAAGATTTTCGAATCGGACGAAAAACTGATAGTGAATTGTAACTTTCAGGGCAACCTAATGACGATGGATCACTCAAATTGCGTCCCGATTCAATACATCGTCCTCCAGCCGACTTGTCTCCATGGGTCTATTGCTGCCTCGGGCACCTTATGGCCGTTCTGCTCTGAGTCAAAGATTTTCGAATCGGACGAAAAACTGATAGTAAATTGTTACGTTCAGGGCCTCCTAATGACGATGGAACACTCAAATTGCGTCCCGATTCAATACATCGTCCTCCAGCGGACTTGTCTCCATTGGTCTATTGCTGCCTCGGGCACCTTAATGGCAGTCCTGCTGTGACTCAAAGATTTTCGAATCGGACGAAAAACTGATAGTGAATTGTAACGTTCAGGGCCTCCTAATGACGATGGAACACTCAAATTGCGTCCCGATTCAATACATCGTCCTCCAGCAGACTTGTCTCCATGGGTCTATTGCTGCCTCGGGCACCTTATGGCCGTTCTGCTGTGAGTCTAGATTATCGAATGGGACAAAAAACTGATAGTGAATTGTAACGTTCAGGGCCTCCTAATGACGATGGATCACTCAAATTGCGTCCCGATTCAATACATCGTCCTCCAGCCGACTTGTCTCCATGGGTCTATTGCTGCCTCGGGCACCTTATGGCCGTTCTGCTGTGAGTCTAGATTATAGAATGGGATGAAAAACTGATAGTGAATTGTAACGTTCAGGGCCACCTAATGACGATGGATCACTCAAATTGCGTCCCGATTCAATACATCGTCCTCCAGCAGACTTGTCTCCATGGGTCTATTGCTGCCTCGGGCACCTTATGGCAGGCCTGCTGTGACTCAAAGATTTTCGAATCGGACGAAAAACTGATAGTGAATTGTAACGTTCAGGGCCTCCTAATGACGATGGAACACTAAAATTGCGTCCCGATTCAATACATCGTCCACCAGCCGACTTGTCTCCATGGGTCTATTGCTGCCTCGGGCACCTTATGGCCGTTCTGCTGTGAGTCAAAGATTTTGGAATCGGACGAAAAACTGATAGTGAATTGTAACTTTCAGGGCCTCCTAATGACGATGGAACACTCAAATTGCGTCCCAATTCAATACATCGTCCTCCAGCAGACTTGTCTCCATGGGTCTATTGCTGCCTCGGGCACCTGATGGCCGTTCTGCTGTGAGTCAAAGATTTTCGAATCGGACGAAAAACTGATAGTGAATTGTAACGTTCAGGGCCACCTAATGACGATGGATCACTCAAATCGCGTCCCGATTCAATACATCGTCCTCCAGCCGACATGTCTCCATGGGTCTATTGCTGCCTTGGCACCTTATGGCCGTTCTGCTGTGAGTCAAAGATTTTCGAATCGGACGAAAAACTGATAGTGAATTGTATCGTTCAGGGCCACCTAATGACGATTGATCACTCAAATTGCGTCCCGATTCAATACATTGTCCTCCAGCAGACTGTCTCCATGGGTCTATTGCAGCCTCGGGCACCTTATGGCCGTTCAGCTGTGACTCAAAGATTTTCGAATCGGACGAAAAACTGATAGTGAATTGTAACGTTCAGGGCCTCCTAATGACGATGGAACACTAAAATTGCGTCCCGATTCAATACATCGTCCTCCAGCAGACTTGACTTCATGGGTCTATTGCTGCCTCGGGCACCTTATGGCCGTTCTGATGTGAGTCAAAGATTTTCGAATCGGTCGAAAAACTGATAGTGAATTGTAACGTTCAGGGCCACCTAATGACGATGGATCACTCAAATTGCGTCCCGATTCAATACATCGTCCTCCAGCCGACTTGACTCCATGGGTCTATTGCTGCCTCGGGCACCTTATGGCCGTTCTGCTGTGAGTCTAGATTATCGAATGGGACAAAAAACTGATAGTGAATTGTAACGTTCAGGGCCTCCTAATGACGATGGATCACTCAAATTGCGTCCCGATTCAATACATCGTCCTCCAGCAGACTTGTCTCCATGGGTCTATTGCTGCCTCGGGCACCTTATGGCCGTTCTGCTGTGAGTCTAGATTATCGAATGGGACGAAAAACTGATAGTGAATTGTAACGTTCAGGGCCACCTAATGACGATGGATCACTCAAATTGCGTCCCGATTCAATACATCGTCCTCCAGCAGATTTGTCTCCATGGGTCGATTGCTGCCTCGGGCACCTTATGGCCGTTCTGCTGTGAGTCTAGATTATCGAATGGGACGAAAAACTGATAGTGAATTGTAACGTTCAGGGCCTCCTAATGACGATGGAACACTCAAATTGCGTCCCGATTCAATACATCGTCCTCCAGCCGACTTGTCTCCATGGGTCTATTGCTGCCTCGGGCACCTTATGGCCGTTCTGCTCTGAGTCAAAGATTTTCGAATCGGACGAAAAACTGATAGTAAATTGTTACGTTCAGGGCCTCCTAATGACGATGGAACACTCAAATTGCGTCCCGATTCAATTCATCGTCCTCCAGCGGACTTGTCTCCATTGGTCTATTGCTGCCTCGGGCACCTTAATGACAGTCCTGCTGTGACTCAAAGATTTTCGAATCGGACGAAAAACTGATAGTGAATTGTAACGCTCAGGGCCTCCTAATGACGATGGAACACTCAAATTGCGTCCCGATTCAATACATCGTCCTCCAGCAGACTTGTCTCCATGGGTCTATTGCTGCCTCGGGCACCTTATGGCCGTTCTGCTGTGAGTCTAGATTATCGAATGGGACAAAAAACTGATAGTGAATTGTAACGTTCAGGGCCTCCTAATGACGATGGATCACTCAAATTGCGTCCCGATTCAATACATCGTCCTCCAGCCGACTTGTCTCCATGGGTCTATTGCTGCCTCGGGCACCTTATGGCCGTTCTGCTGTGAGTCTAGATTATCGAATGGGACGAAAAACTGATAGTCAATTGTAACGTTCAGGGCCACCTAATGACGATGGATCACTCAAATTGCGTCCTGATTCAATACATCGTCCTCCAGCAGACTTGACTTCATGGGTCTATTGCTGCCTCGGGCACCTTATGGCCGTTCTGCTGTGAGTCAAAGATTTTCGAATCGGACGAAATACTGATAGTGAATTGTAACTTTCAGGGCCACCTAATGACAATGGATCACTCAAATTGCGTCACGATTCAATACATCGTCCTCCAGCAGACTTGTCTCCATGGGTCGATTGCTGCCTCGGGCAACTTATGGCCGTTCTGCTGTGAGTCTAAGATTTTCGAATCGGACGAAAAACTGATAGTGATTTGTAACATTCAGGGCCACCTAATGACGATGGACCACACAAATTGCGTCCCGATTCAGTACATCGTCCACTAGCCGACTTGACTCCATGGGACTATTGCTGCCTCGGGCACCTTATGGCCGTTCTGCTGTGAGTCTAGATTATAGAATGGGATGAAAAACTGATAGTGAATTGTAACTTTCAGGGCAACCTAATGACGATGGATCACTCAAATTGCGTCCCGATTCAATACATCGTCGTCCAGCCGACTTGTCTCCATGGGTCTATTGCTGCCTCGGGCACCTTATGGCCGTTCTGCTCTGAGTCAAAGATTTTCGAATCGGACGAAAAACTGATAGTAAATTGTTACGTTCAGGGCCTCCTAATGACGATGGAACACTCAAATTGCGTCCCGATTCAATACATCGTCCTCCAGCGGACTTGTCTCCATTGGTCTATTGCTGCCTCGGGCACCTTAATGGCAGTCCTGCTGTGACTCAAAGATTTTCGAATCGGACGAAAAACTGATAGTGAATTGTAACGTTCAGGGCCTCCTAATGACGATGGAACACTCAAATTGCGTCCCGATTCAATACATCGTCCTCCAGCAGACTTGTCTCCATGGGTCTATTGCTGCCTCGGGCACCTTATGGCCGTTCTGCTGTGAGTCTAGATTATAGAATGGGACAAAAAACTGATAGTGTATTGTAACGTTCAGGGCCTCCTAATGACGATGGATCACTCAAATTGCGTCCCGATTCAAAACATCGTCCTCCAGCCGACTTGTCTCCATGGGTCTATTGCTGCCTCGGGCACCTTATGGCCGTTCTGCTGTGAGTCAAAGATTTTCGAATCGGACGAGATACTGATAGTGAACTGTAACTTTCAGGGCCACCTAATGACAATGGATCATTCAAATAGCGTCCCGATTCAATACATCGTCCTCCAGCAGACTTGTCTCCATGGGTCGATTGCTGCCTCGGGCACCTTATGGCCGTTCTGCTGTGAGTCTAAGATTTTCGAATCGGACGAAAAACTGATAGTGATTTGTAACATTCAGGGCCACCTAATGACGATGGACAACACAAATTGCGTCCCGATACAATACATCGTCCTCCAGCCGAGTTGACTCCATGGGTCTATTGCTGCCTCCGGCACCTTATGGCCGTTCTGCTGTGAATCTAGATTATCGAATGGGACGAAAAACTGATAGTGAATTGTAACGTTCAGGGCCACCTAATGACGATGGATCACTCAAATTGCGTCCCGATTCAATACATCGTCCCCAGCCGACTTGACTCCATGGGACTATTGCTGCCTCGGGCACCTTATGGCCGTTCTGCTGTGAGTCTAGATTATCGAATGGGTCGAAAAACTGATAGTGAATTGTAACGTTCAGGGCCACCTAATGACGATGGATCATTCAGATTGCGTCCCGATTCAATACATCGTCCTCCAGCCGACTTGTCTCCATGGGTCTATTGCTGCCTCGGGCACCTTATGGCCGTTCTGCTGTGAGTCTAGATTGTCGAATGGGACGAAAAACTGATAGTGAATTGTAACGTTCAGGGCCACCTAATGACGATGGATCACTCAAATTGCGTCCCGATTCAATACATCGTCCTCCAGCAGATTTGTCTCCATGGGTCGATTGCTGCCTCGGGCACCTTATGGCCGTTCTGCTGTGAGTCTAGATTATCGAATGGGTCGAAAAACTGATAGTGAATTGTAACGTTCAGGGCCACCTAATGACGATGGATCATTCAGATTGCGTCCCGATTCAATACATCGTCCTCCAGCCGACTTGTCTCCATGGGTCTATTGCTGCCTCGGGCACCTTATGGCCGTTCTGCTGTGAGTCTAGATTGTCGAATGGGACGAAAAACTGATAGTGAATTGTAACGTTCAGGGCCACCTAATGACGATGGATCACTCAAATTGCGTCCCGATTCAATACATCGTCCTCCAGCAGACTTGTCTCCATGGGTCTATTGCTGCCTCGGGCACCTTATGGCAGGCCGGCTGTGACTCAAAGATTTTCGAATCGGACGAAAAACTGATAGTGAATTGTAACGTTCAGGGCCTCCTAATGACGATGGAACACTAAAATTGCGTCCCGATTCAATACATCGTCCTCCAGCAGACTTGACTTCATGGGTCTATTGCTGCCTCGGGCACCTTATGGCCGTTCTGCTGTGAGTCAAAGATTTTCGAATCGGTCGAAAAACTGATAGTGAATTGTAACGTTCAGGGCCACCTAATGACGATGGATCACTCAAATTGCGTCCCGATTCAATACATCGTCCTCCAGCCGACTTGACTCCATGGGTCTATTGCTGCCTCGGGCACCTTATGGCCGTTCTGCTGTGAGTCTAGATTATCGAATGGGACAAAAAACTGATAGTGAATTGTAACGTTCAGGGCCTCCTAATGACGATGGATCACTCAAATTGCGTCCCGATTCAATACATCGTCCTCCAGCAGACTTGTCTCCATGGGTCTATTGCTGCCTCGGGCACCTTATGGCCGTTCTGCTGTGAGTCTAGATTATCGAATGGGACGAAAAACTGATAGTGAATTGTAACGTTCAGGGCCACCTCATGACGATGGATCACTCAAATTGCGTCCCGATTCAATACATCGTCCTCCAGCAGATTTGTCTCCATGGGTCGATTGCTGCCTCGGGCACCTTATGGCCGTTCTGCTGTGAGTCTAGATTATCGAATGGGACGAAAAACTGATAGTGAATTGTAACGTTCAGGGCCACCTAATGACGATGGATCACTCAAATTGCGTCCCGATTCAATATATCGTCCTCCAGCAGACTTGTTTCCATGGGTCTATTGTTGCCTCGGGCACCTTATGGCCGTTCTGCTGTGAGTCAAAGATTTTCGAATCGGACGAAAAACTGATAGTGAATTGTAACTTTCAGGGCAACCTAATGACGATGGATCACTCAAATTGCGTCCCGATTCAATACATCGTCCTCCAGCCGACTTGTCTCCATGGGTCTATTGCTGCCTCGGGCACCTTATGGCCGTTCTGCTCTGAGTCAAAGATTTTCGAATCGGACGAAAAACTGATAGTAAATTGTTACGTTCAGGGCCTCCTAATGACGATGGAACACTCAAATTGCGTCCCGATTCAATTCATCGTCCTCCAGCGGACTTGTCTCCATTGGTCTATTGCTGCCTCGGGCACCTTAATGACAGTCCTGCTGTGACTCAAAGATTTTCGAATCGGACGAAAAACTGATAGTGAATTGTAACGTTCAGGGCCTCCTAATGACGATGGAACACTCAAATTGCGTCCCGATTCAATACATCGTCCTCCAGCAGACTTGTCTCCATGGGTCTATTGCTGCCTCGGGCACCTTATGGCCGTTCTGCTGTGAGTCTAGATTATCGAATGGGACAAAAAACTGATAGTGAATTGTAACGTTCAGGGCCTCCTAATGACGATGGATCACTCAAATTGCGTCCCGATTCAATACATCGTCCTCCAGCCGACTTGTCTCCATGGGTCTATTGCTGCCTCGGGCACCTTATGGCCGTTCTGCTGTGAGTCTAGATTATCGAATGGGACGAAAAACTGATAGTCAATTGTAACGTTCAGGGCCACCTAATGACGATGGATCACTCAAATTGCGTCCTGATTCAATACATCGTCCTCCAGCAGACTTGACTTCATGGGTCTATTGCTGCCTCGGGCACCTTATGGCCGTTCTGCTGTGAGTCAAAGATTTTCGAATCGGACGAAATACTGATAGTGAATTGTAACGTTCAGGGCCTCCTAATGACGATGGAACACTCAAATTGCGTCCCGATTCAATACATCGTCCTCCAGCGGACTTGTCTCCATTGGTCTATTGCTGCCTCGGGCACCTTAATGGCAGTCCTGCTGTGACTCAAAGATTTTCGAATCGGACGAAAAACTGATAGTGAATTGTAACGTTCAGGGCCTCCTAATGACGATGGAACACTCAAATTGCGTCCCGATTCAATACATCGTCCTCCAGCAGACTTGTCTCCATGGGTCTATTGCTGCCTCGGGCACCTTATGGCCGTTCTGCTGTGAGTCTAGATTATAGAATGGGACAAAAAACTGATAGTGTATTGTAACGTTCAGGGCCTCCTAATGACGATGGATCACTCAAATTGCGTCCCGATTCAAAACATCGTCCTCCAGCCGACTTGTCTCCATGGGTCTATTGCTGCCTCGGGCACCTTATGGCCGTTCTGCTGTGAGTCAAAGATTTTCGAATCGGACGAGATACTGATAGTGAACTGAAACTTTCAGGGCCACCTAATGACAATGGATCATTCAAATAGCGTCCCGATTCAATACATCGTCCTCCAGCAGACTTGTCTCCATGGGTCGATTGCTGCCTCGGGCACCTTATGGCCGTTCTGCTGTGAGTCTAAGATTTTCGAATCGGACGAAAAACTGATAGTGATTTGTAACATTCAGGGCCACCTAATGACGATGGACAACACAAATTGCGTCCCGATACAATACATCGTCCTCCAGCCGAGTTGACTCCATGGGTCTATTGCTGCCTCCGGCACCTTATGGCCGTTCTGCTGTGAATCTAGATTATCGAATGGGACGAAAAACTGATAGTGAATTGTAACGTTCAGGGCCACCTAATGACGATGGATCACTCAAATTGCGTCCCGATTCAATACATCGTCCCCAGCCGACTTGACTCCATGGGACTATTGCTGCCTCGGGCACCTTATGGCCGTTCTGCTGTGAGTCTAGATTATCGAATGGGTCGAAAAACTGATAGTGAATTGTAACGTTCAGGGCCACCTAATGACGATGGATCATTCAGATTGCGTCCCGATTCAATACATCGTCCTCCAGCCGACTTGTCTCCATGGGTCTATTGCTGCCTCGGGCACCTTATGGCCGTTCTGCTGTGAGTCTAGATTGTCGAATGGGACGAAAAACTGATAGTGAATTGTAACGTTCAGGGCCACCTAATGACGATGGATCACTCAAATTGCGTCCCGATTCAATACATCGTCCTCCAGCAGATTTGTCTCCATGGGTCGATTGCTGCCTCGGGCACCTTATGGCCGTTCTGCTGTGAGTCTAGATTATCGAATGGGTCGAAAAACTGATAGTGAATTGTAACGTTCAGGGCCACCTAATGACGATGGATCATTCAGATTGCGTCCCGATTCAATACATCGTCCTCCAGCCGACTTGTCTCCATGGGTCTATTGCTGCCTCGGGCACCTTATGGCCGTTCTGCTGTGAGTCTAGATTGTCGAATGGGACGAAAAACTGATAGTGAATTGTAACGTTCAGGGCCACCTAATGACGATGGATCACTCAAATTGCGTCCCGATTCAATACATCGTCCTCCAGCAGACTTGTCTCCATGGGTCTATTGCTGCCTCGGGCACCTTATGGCAGGCCGGCTGTGACTCAAAGATTTTCGAATCGGACGAAAAACTGATAGTGAATTGTAACGTTCAGGGCCTCCTAATGACGATGGAACACTCAAATTGCGTCCCGATTCAATACATCGTCCTCCAGCAGACTTGTCTCCATGGGTCTATTGCTGCCTCGGGCACCTTATGGCCGTTCTGCTGTGAGTCTAGATTATCGAATGGGTCGAAAAACTGATAGTGAATTGTAACGTTCAGGGCCACCTAATGACGATGGATCATTCAGATTGCGTCCCGATTCAATACATCGTCCTCCAGCCGACTTGTCTCCATGGGTCTATTGCTGCCTCGGGCACCTTATGGCCGTTCTGCTGTGAGTCTAGATTGTCGAATGGGACGAAAAACTGATAGTGAATTGTAACGTTCAGGGCCACCTAATGACGATGGATCACTCAAATTGCGTCCCGATTCAATACATCGTCCTCCAGCAGATTTGTCTCCATGGGTCGATTGCTGCCTCGGGCACCTTATGGCCGTTCTGCTGTGAGTCTAGATTATCGAATGGGACGAAAAACTGATAGTGAATTGTAACGTTCAGGGCCACCTAATGACGATGGATCACTCAAATTGCGTCCCGATTCAATATATCGTCCTCCAGCAGACTTGTTTCCATGGGTCTATTGTTTCCTCGGGCACCTTATGGCCGTTCTGCTGTGAGTCAAAGATTTTCGAATCGGACGAAAAACTGATAGTGAATTGTAACTTTCAGGGCAACCTAATGACGATGGATCACTCAAATTGCGTCCCGATTCAATACATCGTCCTCCAGCCGACTTGTCTCCATGGGTCTATTGCTGCCTCGGGCACCTTATGGCCGTTCTGCTCTGAGTCAAAGATTTTCGAATCGGACGAAAAACTGATAGTAAATTGTTACGTTCAGGGCTTCCTAATGACGATGGAACACTCAAATTGCGTCCCGATTCAATACATCGTCCTCCAGCGGACTTGTCTCCATTGGTCTATTGCTGCCTCGGGCACCTTAATGGCAGTCCTGCTGTGACTCAAAGATTTTCGAATCGGACGAAAAACTGATAGTGATTTGTAACATTCAGGGCCACCTAATGACGATGGACCACACAAATTGCGTCCCGATTCAGTACATCGTCCACTAGCCGACTTGACTCCATGGGACTATTGCTGCCTCGGGCACCTTATGGCCGTTCTGCTGTGAGTCTAGATTATAGAATGGGATGAAAAACTGATAGTGAATTGTAACTTTCAGGGCAACCTAATGACGATGGATCACTCAAATTGCGTCCCGATTCAATACATCGTCGTCCAGCCGACTTGTCTCCATGGGTCTATTGCTGCCTCGGGCACCTTATGGCCGTTCTGCTCTGAGTCAAAGATTTTCGAATCGGACGAAAAACTGATAGTAAATTGTTACGTTCAGGGCCTCCTAATGACGATGGAACACTCAAATTGCGTCCCGATTCAATACATCGTCCTCCAGCGGACTTGTCTCCATTGGTCTATTGCTGCCTCGGGCACCTTAATGGCAGTCCTGCTGTGACTCAAAGATTTTCGAATCGGACGAAAAACTGATAGTGAATTGTAACGTTCAGGGCCTCCTAATGACGATGGAACACTCAAATTGCGTCCCGATTCAATACATCGTCCTCCAGCAGACTTGTCTCCATGGGTCTATTGCTGCCTCGGGCACCTTATGGCCGTTCTGCTGTGAGTCTAGATTATAGAATGGGACAAAAAACTGATAGTGTATTGTAACGTTCAGGGCCTCCTAATGACGATGGATCACTCAAATTGCGTCCCGATTCAAAACATCGTCCTCCAGCCGACTTGTCTCCATGGGTCTATTGCTGCCTCGGGCACCTTATGGCCGTTCTGCTGTGAGTCAAAGATTTTCGAATCGGACGAGATACTGATAGTGAACTGTAACTTTCAGGGCCACCTAATGACAATGGATCATTCAAATAGCGTCCCGATTCAATACATCGTCCTCCAGCAGACTTGTCTCCATGGGTCGATTGCTGCCTCGGGCACCTTATGGCCGTTCTGCTGTGAGTCTAAGATTTTCGAATCGGACGAAAAACTGATAGTGATTTGTAACATTCAGGGCCACCTAATGACGATGGACAACACAAATTGCGTCCCGATACAATACATCGTCCTCCAGCCGAGTTGACTCCATGGGTCTATTGCTGCCTCCGGCACCTTATGGCCGTTCTGCTGTGAATCTAGATTATCGAATGGGACGAAAAACTGATAGTGAATTGTAACGTTCAGGGCCACCTAATGACGATGGATCACTCAAATTGCGTCCCGATTCAATACATCGTCCCCAGCCGACTTGACTCCATGGGACTATTGCTGCCTCGGGCACCTTATGGCCGTTCTGCTGTGAGTCTAGATTATCGAATGGGTCGAAAAACTGATAGTGAATTGTAACGTTCAGGGCCACCTAATGACGATGGATCATTCAGATTGCGTCCCGATTCAATACATCGTCCTCCAGCCGACTTGTCTCCATGGGTCTATTGCTGCCTCGGGCACCTTATGGCCGTTCTGCTGTGGGTCTAGATTGTCGAATGGGACGAAAAACTGATAGTGAATTGTAACGTTCAGGGCCACCTAATGACGATGGATCACTCAAATTGCGTCCCGATTCAATACATCGTCCTCCAGCAGATTTGTCTCCATGGGTCGATTGCTGCCTCGGGCACCTTATGGCCGTTCTGCTGTGAGTCTAGATTATCGAATGGGTCGAAAAACTGATAGTGAATTGTAACGTTCAGGGCCACCTAATGACGATGGATCATTCAGATTGCGTCCCGATTCAATACATCGTCCTCCAGCCGACTTGTCTCCATGGGTCTATTGCTGCCTCGGGCACCTTATGGCCGTTCTGCTGTGAGTCTAGATTGTCGAATGGGACGAAAAACTGATAGTGAATTGTAACGTTCAGGGCCACCTAATGACGATGGATCACTCAAATTGCGTCCCGATTCAATACATCGTCCTCCAGCAGACTTGTCTCCATGGGTCTATTGCTGCCTCGGGCACCTTATGGCAGGCCGGCTGTGACTCAAAGATTTTCGAATCGGACGAAAAACTGATAGTGAATTGTAACGTTCAGGGCCTCCTAATGACGATGGAACACTCAAATTGCGTCCCGATTCAATACATCGTCCTCCAGCAGACTTGTCTCCATGGGTCTATTGCTGCCTCGGGCACCTTATGGCCGTTCTGCTGTGAGTCTAGATTATCGAATGGGTCGAAAAACTGATAGTGAATTGTAACGTTCAGGGCCACCTAATGACGATGGATCATTCAGATTGCGTCCCGATTCAATACATCGTCCTCCAGCCGACTTGTCTCCATGGGTCTATTGCTGCCTCGGGCACCTTATGGCCGTTCTGCTGTGAGTCTAGATTGTCGAATGGGACGAAAAACTGATAGTGAATTGTAACGTTCAGGGCCACCTAATGACGATGGATCACTCAAATTGCGTCCCGATTCAATACATCGTCCTCCAGCAGATTTGTCTCCATGGGTCGATTGCTGCCTCGGGCACCTTATGGCCGTTCTGCTGTGAGTCTAGATTATCGAATGGGACGAAAAACTGATAGTGAATTGTAACGTTCAGGGCCACCTAATGACGATGGATCACTCAAATTGCGTCCCGATTCAATATATCGTCCTCCAGCAGACTTGTTTCCATGGGTCTATTGTTTCCTCGGGCACCTTATGGCCGTTCTGCTGTGAGTCAAAGATTTTCGAATCGGACGAAAAACTGATAGTGAATTGTAACTTTCAGGGCAACCTAATGACGATGGATCACTCAAATTGCGTCCCGATTCAATACATCGTCCTCCAGCCGACTTGTCTCCATGGGTCTATTGCTGCCTCGGGCACCTTATGGCCGTTCTGCTCTGAGTCAAAGATTTTCGAATCGGACGAAAAACTGATAGTAAATTGTTACGTTCAGGGCTTCCTAATGACGATGGAACACTCAAATTGCGTCCCGATTCAATACATCGTCCTCCAGCGGACTTGTCTCCATTGGTCTATTGCTGCCTCGGGCACCTTAATGGCAGTCCTGCTGTGACTCAAAGATTTTCGAATCGGACGAAAAACTGATAGTGAATTGTAACGTTCAGGGCCTCCTAATGACGATGGAACACTCAAATTGCGTCCCGATTCAATATATCGTCCTCCAGCAGACTTGTCTCCATGGGTCTATTGCTGCCTCGGGCATCTTATGGCCGTTCTGCTGTGAGTCTAGATTATCGAATGGGACAAAAAACTGATAGTGAATTGTAACGTTCAGGGCCTCCTAATGACGATGGATCACTCAAATTGCGTCCCGATTCAATACATCGTCCTCCAGCCGACTTGTCTCCATGGGTCTATTGCTGCCTCGGGCACCTTATCTCCGTTCTGCTGTGAGTCTAGATTATCGAATGGGACGAAAAACTGATAGTCAATTGTAACGTTCAGGGCCACCTAATGACGATGGATCACTCAAATTGCGTCCTGATTCAATACATCGTCCTCCAGCAGACTTGACTTCATGGGTCTATTGCTGCCTCGGGCACCTTATGGCCGTTCTGCTGTGAGTCAAAGATTTTCGAATCGGACGAAATACTGATAGTGAATTGTAACTTTCAGGGCCACCTAATGACAATGGATCACTCAAATTGCGTCACGATTCAATACATCGTCCTCCAGCAGACTTGTCTCCATGGGTCGATTGCTGCCTCGGGCAACTTATGGCCGTTCTGCTGTGAGTCTAAGATTTTCGAATCGGACGAAAAACTGATAGTGATTTGTAACATTCAGGGCCACCTAATGACGATGGACCACACAAATTGCGTCCCGATTCAGTACATCGTCCACTAGCCGACTTGACTCCATGGGACTATTGCTGCCTCGGGCACCTTATGGCCGTTCTGCTGTGAGTCTAGATTATAGAATGGGATAAAAAACTGATAGTGAATTGTAACTTTCAGGGCAACCTAATGACGATGGATCACTCAAATTGCGTCCCGATTCAATACATCGTCGTCCAGCCGACTTGTCTCCATGGGTCTATTGCTGCCTCGGGCACCTTATGGCCGTTCTGCTGTGAGTCTAGATTATCGAATGGGACGAAAAACTGATAGTCAATTGTAACGTTCAGGGCCACCTAATGACGATGGATCACTCAAATTGCGTCCTGATTCAATACATCGTCCTCCAGCAGACTTGACTTCATGGGTCTATTGCTGCCTCGGGCACCTTATGGCCGTTCTGCTGTGAGTCAAAGATTTTCGAATCGGACGAAATACTGATAGTGAATTGTAACTTTCAGGGCCACCTAATGACAATGGATCACTCAAATTGCGTCACGATTCAATACATCGTCCTCCAGCGGACTTGTCTCCATTGGTCTATTGCTGCCTCGGGCACCTTAATGGCAGTCCTGCTGTGACTCAAAGATTTTCGAATCGGACGAAAAACTGATAGTGAATTGTAACGTTCAGGGCCTCCTAATGACGATGGAACACTCAAATTGCGTCCCGATTCAATACATCGTCCTCCAGCAGACTTGTCTCCATGGGTCTATTGCTGCCTCGGGCACCTTATGGCCGTTCTGCTGTGAGTCTAGATTATCGAATGGGACAAAAAACTGATAGTGAATTGTAACGTTCAGGGCCTCCTAATGACGATGGATCACTCAAATTGCGTCCCGATTCAATACATCGTCCTCCAGCCGACTTGTCTCCATGGGTCTATTGCTGCCTCGGGCACCTTATGGCCGTTCTGCTGTGAGTCTAGATTATCGAATGTTACGAAAAACTGATAGTCAATTGTAACGTTCAGGGCCACCTAATGACGATGGATCACTCAAATTGCGTCCTGATTCAATACATCGTCCTCCAGCAGACTTGACTTCATGGGTCTATTGCTGCCTCGGGCACCTTATGGCCGTTCTGCTGTGAGTCAAAGATTTTCGAATCGGACGAAATACTGATAGTGAATTGTAACTTTCAGGGCCACCTAATGACAATGGATCACTCAAATTGCGTCACGATTCAATACATCGTCCTCCAGCAGACTTGTCTCCATGGGTCGATTGCTGCCTCGGGCAACTTATGGCCGTTCTGCTGTGAGTCTAAGATTTTCGAATCGGACGAAAAACTGATAGTGATTTGTAACATTCAGGGCCACCTAATGACGATGGACCACACAAATTGCGTCCCGATTCAGTACATCGTCCACTAGCCGACTTGACTCCATGGGACTATTGCTGCCTCGGGCACCTTATGGCCGTTCTGCTGTGAGTCTAGATTATAGAATGGGATGAAAAACTGATAGTGAATTGTAACTTTCAGGGCAACCTAATGACGATGGATCACTCAAATTGCGTCCCGATTCAATACATCGTCGTCCAGCCGACTTGTCTCCATGGGTCTATTGCTGCCTCGGGCACCTTATGGCCGTTCTGCTATGAGTCAAAGATTTTCGAATCGGACGAAAAACTGATAGTAAATTGTTACGTTCAGGGCCTCCTAATGAAGATGGAACACTCAAATTGCGTCCCGATTCAATACATCGTCCTCCAGCGGACTTGTCTCCATTGGTCTATTGCTGCCTCGGGCACCTTAATGGCAGTCCTGCTGTGACTCAAACATTTTCGAATCGGACGAAAAACTGATAGTGAATTGTAACGTTCAGGGCCTCCTAATGACGATGGAACACTCAAATTGCGTCCCGATTCAATACATCGTCCTCCAGCAGACTTGTCTCGATGGGTCTATTGCTGCCTCGGGCACCTTATGGCCGTTCTGCTGTGAGTCTAGATTATAGAATGGGACAAAAAACTGATAGTGTATTGTAACGTTCAGGGCCTCCTAATGACGATGGATCACTCAAATTGCGTCCCGATTCAAAACATCGTCCTCCAGCCGACTTGTCTCCATGGGTCCATTGCTGCCTCGGGCACCTTATGGCCGTTCTGCTGTGAGTCAAAGATTTTCGAATCGGACGAGATACTGATAGTGAACTGTAACTTTCAGGGCCACCTAATGACAATGGATCGTTCAAATAGCGTCCCGATTCAATACATCGTCCTCCAGCAGACTTGTCTCCATGGGTCGATTGCTGCCTCGGGCACCTTATGGCCGTTCTGCTGTGAGTCTAAGATTTTCGAATCGGACGAAAAACTGATAGTGATTTGTAACATTCAGAGCCACCTAATGACGATGGACAACACAAATTGCGTCCCGATTCAGTACATCGTCCACTAGCCGACTTGACTCCATGGGACTATTGCTGCCTCGGGCACCTTATGGCCGTTCTCCTGTGAGTCTAGATTATAGAATGGGATGAAAAACTGATAGTGAATTGTAACGTTCAGGGCCACCTAATGACGATGGATCACTCAAATTGCGTCCCGATTCAATACATCGTCCTCCAGCAGACTTGTCTCCATGGGTCTATTGCTGCCTCGGGCACCTTATGGCAGGCCTGCTGTGACTCAAAGATTTTCGATTCGGACGAAAAACTGATAGTGAACTGTAAAATTCAGGGCCACCTAATGACGATGGACCACGCAAATTGCGTCCCGATACAATACATCGTCCTCCAGCCGAGTTGACTCCATGGGTCTATTGCTGCCTCCGGCACCTTATGGCCGTTCTGCTGTGAATCTAGATTATCGAATGGGACGAAAAACTGATAGTGAATTGTAACGTTCAGGGCCACCTAATGACGATGGATCACTCAAATTGCGTCCCGATTCAATACATCGTCCCCAGCCGACTTGACTCCATGGGACTATTGCTGCCTCGGGCACCTTATGGCCGTTCTGCTGTGAGTCTAGATTATAGAATGGGATGAAAAACTGATAGTGAATTGTAACGTTCAGGGCCACCTAATGACGATGGATCACTCAAATTGCGTCCCGATTCAATACATCGTCCTCCAGCAGACTTGTCTCCATGGGTCTATTGCTGCCTCGGGCACCTTATGGCAGGCCTGCTGTGACTCAAAGATTTTCGAATCGGACGAAAAACTGATAGTGAATTGTAACGTTCAGGGCCTCCTAATGACGATGGAACACTCAAATTGCGTCCCGATTCAATACATCGTCCTCCAGCAGACTTGTCTCCATGGGTCTATTGCAGCCTCGGGCACCTTATGGCCGTTCTGCTGTGAGTCTAGATTATCGAATGGGTCGAAAAACTGATAGTGAATTGTAACGTTCAGGGCCACCTAATGACGATGGATCATTCAGATTGCGTCCCGATTCAATACATCGTCCTCCAGCCGACTTGTCTCCATGGGTCTATTGCTGCCTCGGGCACGTTATGGCCGTTCTGCTGTGAGTCTAGATTGTCGAATGGGACGAAAAACTGATAGTGAATTGTAACGTTCAGGGCCACCTAATGACGATGGATCACTCAAATTGCGTCCCGATTCAATACATCGTCCTCCAGCAGATTTGTCTCCATGGGTCGATTGCTGCCTCGGGCACCTTATGGCCGTTCTGCTGTGAGTCTAGATTATCGAATGGGACGAAAAACTGATAGTGAATTGTAACGTTCAGGGCCACCTAATGACGATGGATCACTCAAATTGCGTCCCGATTCAATATATCGTCCTCCAGCAGACTTGTTTCCATGGGTCTATTGTTGCCTCGGGCACCTTATGGCCGTTCTGCTGTGAGTCAAAGATTTTCGAATCGGACGAAAAACTGATAGTGAATTGTAACTTTCAGGGCAACCTAATGACGATGGATCACTCAAATTGCGTCCCGATTCAATACATCGTCCTCCAGCCGACTTGTCTCCATGGGTCTATTGCTGCCTCGGGCACCTTATGGCCGTTCTGCTCTGAGTCAAAGATTTTCGAATCGGACGAAAAACTGATAGTAAATTGTTACGTTCAGGGCCTCCTAATGACGATGGAACACTCAAATTGCGTCCCGATTCAATACATCGTCCTCCAGCGGACTTGTCTCCATTGGTCTATTGCTGCCTTGGGCACCTTAATGGCAGTCCTGCTGTGACTCAAAGATTTTCGAATCGGACGAAAAACTGATAGTGAATTGTAACGTTCAGGGCCTCCTAATGACGATGGAATACTCAAATTGCGTCCCGATTCAATACATCGTCCTCCAGCAGACTTGTCTCCATGGGTCTATTGCTGCCTCGGGCACCATATGGCCGTTCTGCTGTGAGTCTAGATTATCGAATGGGACAAAAAACTGATAGTGAATTGTAACGTTCAGGGCCTCCTAATGACGATGGATCACTCAAATTGCGTCCCGATTCAATACATCGTCCTCCAGCCGACTTGTCTCCATGGGTCTATTGCTGCCTCGGGCACCTTATGGCCGTTCTGCTGTGAGTCTAGATTATCGAATGGGACGAAAAACTGATAGTCAATTGTAACGTTCAGGGCCACCTAATGACGATGGATCACTCAAATTGCGTCCTGATTCAATACATCGTCCTCCAGCAGACTTGACTTCATGGGTCTATTGCTGCCTCGGGCACCTTATGGCCGTTCTGCTGTGAGTCAAAGATTTTCGAATCGGACGAAATACTGATAGTGAATTGTAACTTTCAGGGCCACCTAATGACAATGGATCACTCAAATTGCGTCACGATTCAATACATCGTCCTCCAGCAGACTTGTCTCCATGGGTCGATTGCTGCCTCGGGCAACTTATGGCCGTTCTGCTGTGAGTCTAAGATTTTCGAATCGGACGAAAAACTGATAGTGATTTGTAACATTCAGGGTCACCTAATGACGATGGACCACACAAATTGCGTCCCGATTCAGTACATCGTCCACTAGCCGACTTGACTCCATGGGACTATTGCTGCCTCGGGCACCTTATGGCCGTTCTGCTGTGAGTCTAGATTATAGAATGGGATGAAAAACTGATAGTGAATTGTAACTTTCAGGGCAACCTAATGACGATGGATCACTCAAATTGCGTCCCGATTCAATACATCGTCGTCCAGCCGACTTGTCTCCATGGGTCTATTGCTGCCTCGGGCACCTTATGGCCGTTCTGCTCTGAGTCAAAGATTTTCGAATCGGACGAAAAACTGATAGTAAATTGTTACGTTCAGGGCCTCCTAATGACGATGGAACACTCAAATTGCGTCCCGATTCAATACATCGTCCTCCAGCGGGCTTGTCTCCATTGGTCTATTGCTGCCTCGGGCACCTTAATGGCAGTCCTGCTGTGACTCAAAGATTTTCGAATCGGACGAAAAACTGATAGTGAATTGTAACGTTCAGGGCCTCCTAATGACGATGGAACACTCAAATTGCGTCCCGATTCAATACATCGTCCTCCAGCAGACTTGTCTCCATGGGTCTATTGCTGCCTCGGGCACCTTATGGCCGTTCTGCTGTGAGTCTAGATTATAGAATGGGACAAAAAACTGATAGTGTATTGTAACGTTCAGGGCCTCCTAATGACGGTGGATCACTCAAATTGCGTCCCGATTCAAAACATCGTCCTCCAGCCGACTTGTCTCCATGGGTCTATTGCTGCCTCGGGCACCTTATGGCCGTTCTGCTGTGAGTCAAAGATTTTCGAATCGGACGAGATACTGATAGTGAACTGTAACTTTCAGGGCCACCTAATGACAATGGATCGTTCAAATTGCGTCCCGATTCAATACATCGTCCTCCAGCAGACTTGTCTCCATGGGTCGATTGCTGCCTCGGGCACCTTATGGCCGTCCTGCTGTGAGTCTAAGATTTTCGAATCGGACGAAAAACTGATAGTGATTTGTAACATTCAGGGACAACACAAAAAAAATGACGATGGACAACACAAATTGCGTCCCGATTCAGTACATCGTCCACTAGCCGACTTGACTCCATGGGACTATTGCTGCCTCGGGCACCTTATGGCCGTTCTCCTGTGAGTCTAGATTATAGAATGGGATGAAAAACTGATACTGAATTGTAACGTTCAGGGCCACCTAATGACGATGGATCACTCAAATTGCGTCCCGATTCAATACATCGTCATCCAGCAGACTTGTCTCCATGGGTCTATTGCTGCCTCGGGCACCTTATGGCAGGCCTGCTGTGACTCAAAGATTTTCGAATCGGACGAAAAACTGATTGTGAATTGTAAAATTCAGGGCCACCTAATGACGATGGACCACGCAAATTGCGTCCCGATACAATACATCGTCCTCCAGCCGAGTTGACTCCATGGGTCCATTGCTGCCTCCGGCACCTTATGGCCGTTCTGCTGTGAATCTAGATTATCGAATGGGACGAAAAACTGATAGTGAATTGTAACGTTCAGGGCCACCTAATGACGATGGATCACTCAAATTGCGTCCCGATTCAATACATCGTCCCCAGCCGACTTGACTCCATGGGACTATTGCTGCCTCGGGCACCTTATGGCCGTTCTGCTGTGAGTCTAGATTATAGAATGGGATGAAAAACTGATAGTGAATTGTAACGTTCAGGGCCACCTAATGACGATGGATCACTCAAATTGCGTCCCGATTCAATACATCGTCCTCCAGCAGACTTGTCTCCATGGGTCTATTGCTGCCTCGGGCACCTTATGGCAGGCCTGCTGTGACTCAAAGATTTTCGAATCGGACGAAAAACTGATAGTGAATTGTAACGTTCAGGGCCTCCTAATGACGATGGAACACTCAAATTGCGTCCCGATTCAATACATCGTCCTCCAGCAGACTTGTCTCCATGGGTCTATTGCTGCCTCGGGCACCTTATGGCCGTTCTGCTGTGAGTCTAGATTATCGAATGGGTCGAAAAACTGATAGTGAATTGTAACGTTCAGGGCCACCTAATGACGATGGATCATTCAGATTGCGTCCCGATTCAATACATCGTCCTCCAGCCGACTTGTCTCCATGGGTCTATTGCTGCCTCGGGCACCTTATGGCCGTTCTGCTGTGAGTCTAGATTGTCGAATGGGACGAAAAACTGATAGTGAATTGTAACGTTCAGGGCCACCTAATGACGATGGATGACTCAAATTGCGTCCCGATTCAATACATCGTCTTCCAGCCGACTTGACTCCATGGGTCTATTGCTGCCTCGGGCACCTTATGGCCGTTCTGCTGTGAGTCTAGATTATCGAATGGGACGAAAAACTGATAGTGAATTGTAACGTTCAGGGCCACCTAATGACGATGGATCACTCAAATTGCGTCCGATTCAATACATCGTGCCCAGCCGACTTGTCTCCATGTGTCTATTGCTGCCTCGGGCACCTTATAGCCGTTCTGCTGTGAGTCTAGATTATCGAATGGAACGAAAAACTGATAGTGAATTGTAGCGTTCAGGGCCACCTAATGACGATGGATCACTCAAATTGCGTCCTGATTCAATACATCGTCCTCCAGCAGACTTGACTTCATGGGTCTATTGCTGCCTCGGGCACCTTATGGTCGTTCTGCTGTGAGTCAAAGATTTTCGAATCGGACGAAAAACTGATAGTGAATTGTATCTTTCAGGGCCACCTTATGACGATGGATCACTCAAATTGCGTCCCGATTCAATACATCGTCCTCCAGCAGACTTGTCTCCATGGGTCGATTGCTGCCTCGGGCACCTTATGGCCGTTCTGCTGTGAGTCAAAGATTTTCGAATCGGACGAAAAACTGATAGTGAATTGTAACGTTCAGGGCCACCTAATGACGATGGATCACTCAAATTGCGTCCCGATTCAATACATCGTCCTCCAGCCGACTTGACTCCATGGGTCTATTGCTGCCTCGGGCACCTTATGGCCGTTCTGCTGTGAGTCTAGATTATCGAATGGGACAAAAAACTGATAGTGAATTCTAACTTTCACGGCCTCCTAATGACGATGGATCACTCAAATTGCGTCCCGATTCAATACATCGTCCTCCAGCAGACTTGTCTCCATGCGTCTATTGCTGCCTCGGGCACCTCATGGCCGTTCTGCTGTGAGTCAAAGATTTTCGAATCGGACGAAAAACTGATAGTGAATTGTAACTTTCAGGGCCTCCTAATGACGATGGAACACTCAAATTGCGTCCCGATTCAATACATCGTCCTCCAGCCGACATGTCTCCATGGGTCTATTGTTGCCATGGCACCTTATGGCCGTTCTGCTGTGAGTCAAAGATTTTCGAATCGGACGAAAAACTGATAGTGAATTGTAACGTTCAGGGCCTCCTAATGACGATGGAACACTCAAATTGCGTCCCGATTCAATACATCGTCCACCAGCCGACTTGTCTCCATGGGTCTATTGCTGCCTCGGGCACCTTATGGCCGTTCTGCTGTGAGTCAAAGATTTTGGAATCGGACGAAAAACTGATAGTGAATTGTAACTTTCAGGGCCTCCTAATGACGATGGAGAACACAAATTGCGTCCCAATTCAATACATCATCCTCCAGCAGACTTGTCTCCATGGGTCTATTGCTGCCTCGGGCACCTTATGGCCGTTCTGCTGTGAGTCATAGATTTTCGAATCGGACGAAAAACTGATAGTGAATTGTAACGTTCAGGGCCACCTAATGACGATGGATCACTCAAATCGCGTCCCGATTCAATACATCGTCCTCCAGCCGACATGTCTCCATGGGTCTATTGCTGCCTTGGCACCTTATGGCCGTTCTGCTGTGAGTCAAAGATTTTCGAATCGGATGAAAAACTGATAGTGAATTGTAACGTTGAGGGCCACCTAATGACGATTGATCACTCAAATTGCGTCCCGATTCAATACATTGTCCTCCAGCAGACTGTCTCCATGGGTCTATTGCAGCCTCGGGCACCTTATGGCCGTTCAGCTGTGACTCAAAGATTTTCGAATCGGACGAAAAACTGATAGTGAATTGTAACGTTCAGGGCCTCCTAATGACGATGGAACACTAAAATTGCGTCCCGATTCAATACATCGTCCTCCAGCAGACTTGACTTCATGGGTCTATTGCTGCCTCGGGCACCTTATGGCCGTTCTGCTGTGAGTCAAAGATTTTCGAATCGGACGAAAAACTGATAGTGAATTGTAACGTTCAGGGCCACCTAATGACGATGGATCACTCAAATTGCGTCCCGATTCAATACATCGTCCTCCAGCCGACTTGACTCCATGGGTCTATTGCTGCCTCGGGCACCTTATGGCCGTTCTGCTGTGAGTCTAGATTATCGAATGGGACAAAAAACTGATAGTGAATTGTAACGTTCAGGGCCTCCTAATGACGATGGATCACTCAAATTGCGTCCCGATTCAATACATCGTCCTCCAGCAGACTTGTCTCCATGGGTCCTTGCTGCCTCGGGCACCTTATGGCCGTTCTGCTGTGAGTCTAGATTATCGAATGGGACGAAAAACTGATAGTGAATTGTAACGTTCAGGGCCACCTAATGACGATGGATCACTCAAATTGCGTCCCGATTCAATACATCGTCCTCCAGCAGATTTGTCTCCATGGGTCGATTGCTGCCTCGGGCACCTTATGGCCGTTCTGCTGTGAGTCTAGATTATCGAATGGGACGAAAAACTGATAGTGAATTGTAACGTTCAGGGCCACCTAATGACGATGGATCACTCAAATTGCGTCCCGATTCAATATATCGTCCTCCAGCAGACTTGTTTCCATGGGTCTATTGTTGCCTCGGGCACCTTATGGCCGTTCTGCTGTGAGTCAAAGATTTTCGAATCGGACGAAAAACTGATAGTGAATTGTAACTTTCAGGGCCTCCTAATGACGATGGAACACTCAAATTGCGTCCCGATCCAATACATCGTCCTCCAGCAGACTTGTCTCTATGCGTCTATTGCTGCCTCGGGCACCTTATGGCCGTTCTGCTGTGAGTCTAAGATTTTCGAATCGGACGAAAAACTGATAGTGATTTGTAACATTCAGGGCCACCTAATGACGATGGACAACACAAATTGCGTCCCGATTCAGTACATCGTCCACTAGCCGACTTGACTCCATGGGACTATTGCTGCCTCGGGCACCTTATGGCCGTTCTGCTGTGAGTCTAGATTATAGAATGGGATGAAAAACTGATAGTGAATTGTAACGTTCAGGGCCACCTAATGACGATGGATCACTCCAATTGCGTCCCGATTCAATACATCGTCCTCCAGCAGACTTGTCTCCATGGGTCTATTGCTGCCTCGGGCACCTTATGGCAGGCTTGCTGTGACTCAAAGATTTTCGAATCGGACGAAAAACTGATAGTGAATTGTAAAATTCAGGGCCACCTAATGACGATGGACCACGCAAATTGCGTCCCGATACAATACATCGTCCTGCAGCCGAGTTGACTCCATGGGTCTATTGCTGCCTCGAGCACCTTATGGCCGTTCTGCTGTGAATCTAGATTATCGAATGGGACGAAAAACTGATAGTGAATTGTAACGTTCAGGGCCATCTAATGACGATGGATCACTCAAATTGCGTCCCGATTCAATACATCGTCGCCAGCCGACTTGACTCCATGGGACTATTGCTGCCTCGGGCACCTTATGGCCGTTCTGCTGTGAGTCTAGATTATAGAATGGGATGAAAAACTGATAGTGAATTGTAACGTTCAGGGCCACCTAATGACGATGGATCACTCAAATTGCGTCCCGATTCAATACATCGTCCTCCAGCAGACTTGTCTCCATGGGTCTATTGCTGCCTCGGGCACCTTATGGCAGGCCTGCTGTGACTCAAAGATTTTCGAATCGGACGAAAAACTGATAGTGAATTGTAACGTTCAGGGCCTCCTAATGACGATGGAACACTCAAATTGCGTCCCGATTCAATACATCGTCCTCCAGCAGACTTGTCTCCATGGGTCTATTGCTGTCTCGGGCACCTTATGGCCGTTCTGCTGTGAGTCTAGATTATCGAATGGGTCGAAAATCTGATAGTGAATTGTAACGTTCAGGGCCACCTAATGACGATGGATCATTCAGATTGCGTCCCGATTCAATACATCGTTCTCCAGCCGACTTGTCTCCATGGGGCTATTGCTGCCTCGGGCACCTTATGGCCGTTCTGCTGTGAGTCTAGATTGTCGAATGGGACGAAAAACTGATAGTGAATTGTAACGTTCAGGGCCACCTAATGACGATGGATCACTCAAATTGCATCCCGATTCAATACATCGTCCTCCAGCCGACTTGACTCCATGGGTCTATTCCTGCCTCGGGCACCTTATGGCCGTTCTGCTGTGAGTCTAGATTATCGAATGGGACGAAAAACTGATAGTGAATTGTAACGTTCAGGGCCTCCTAATGACGATGGATCACTCAAATTGCGTCCCGATTCAATACATCGTCCTCCAGCAGACTTGTCTCCATGGGTAGATTGCTGCCTCGGGCACCTAATGGCCGTTCTGCTGTGATTCAAAGATTTTCGAATCGGACGAAAAACTGATAGTGAATTGTAACGTTCAGGGCCTCCTAATGACGATGGAACACTAAAATTGCGTCCCGATTCAATACATCGTCCTCCAGCAGACTTGACTTCATGGGTCTATTGCTGCCTCGGGCACCTTATGGCCGTTCTGCTGTGAATCTAGATTATCGAATGGGACGAAAAACTGATAGTGAATTCTAACGTTCAGGGCCACCTAATGACGATGGATCACTCAAATTGCGTCCCGATTCAATACATCGTGCCCAGCCGACTTGTCTCCATGTGTCTATTGCTGCCTCGGGCACCTTATAGCCGTTCTGCTGTGAGTCTAGATTATCGAATGGAACGAAAAACTAATAGTGAATTGTAGCGTTCAGGGCCACCTAATGACGATGGATCACTCAAATTGCGTCCTGATTCAATACATCGTCCTCCAGCAGACTTGACTTCATGGGTCTATTGCTGCCTCGGGCACCTTATGGCCGTTCTGCTGTGAGTCAAAGATTTTCGAATCGGACGAAAAACTGATAGTGAATTGTATCTTTCAGGACCACCTAATGACGATGGATCACTCAAATTGCGTCCCGATTCAATACATCGTCCTCCAGCAGACTTGTCTCCATGGGTCGATTGCTGCCTCGGGCACCTTATGGCCGTTCTGCTGTGAGTCAAAGATTATCGAATGGGACGAAAAACTGATAGTGAATTGTAACGTTCAGGGCCACCTAATGACGATGGATCACTCAAATTGCGTCCCGATTCAATACATCGTCCTCCAGCCGACTTGACTCCATGGGTCTATTGCTGCCTCGGGCACCTTATGGCCGTTCTGCTGTGAGTCTAGATTATCGAATGGGACAAAAAACTGATAGTGAATTCTAACTTTCACGGCCTCCTAATGACGATGGATCACTCAAATTGCGTCCCGATTCAATACATCGTCCTCCAGCCGACATGTCTCCATGGGTCTATTGTTGCCATGGCACCTTATGGCCGTTCTGCTGTGAGTCAAAGATTTTCGAATCGGACGAAAAACTGATAGTGAATTGTATCGTTCAGGGCCTCCTAATGACGATGGAACACTCAAATTGCGTCCCGATTCAATACATCGTCCACCAGCCGACTTGTCTCCATGGGTCTATTGCTGCCTCGGGCACCTTATGGCCGTTCTGCTGTGAGTCAAAGATTTTGGAATCGGACGAAAAACTGATAGTGAATTGTAACTTTCAGGGCCTCCTAATGACGATGGAACACTCAAATTGCGTCCCAATTCAATACATCGTCCTCCAGCAGACTTGTCTCCATGGGTCTATTGCTGCCTCGGGCACCTTATGGCCGTTCTGCTGTGAGTCTAGATTATCGAATGGGACAAAAAACTGATAGTGAATTCTAACTTTCACGGCCTCCTATTGACGATGGATCACTCAAATTGCGTCCCGATTCAATACATCGTCCTCCAGCCGACATGTCTCCATGGGTCTATTGTTGCCATGGCACCTTATGGCCGTTCTGCTGTGAGTCAAAGATTTTCGAAGCGGACGAAAAACTGATAGTGAATTGTAACGTTCAGGGCCACCTAATGACGATGGATCACTCAAATCGCGTCCCGATTCAATACATCGTCCTCCAGCCGACATGTCTCCATGGGTCTATTGCTG
The DNA here is from genome assembly GCF_023864275.1 of Schistocerca cancellata. Classification (NCBI taxonomy): domain Eukaryota; kingdom Metazoa; phylum Arthropoda; class Insecta; order Orthoptera; family Acrididae; genus Schistocerca; species Schistocerca cancellata. The sequence continues at coordinate 3,871,065 of NW_026047169.1, read as the reverse complement.
CATTGGCACCTTATGGCTGTTCTGCTGTGAGTCAAAGATTTTCGAATCGGACGAAAAACTGATAGTGAATTGTAACGTTCAGGGCCACCTAATGACGATGGATCACTCAAATTGCGTCCCGATTCAATACATCGTCCTCCAGCCGACTTGACTCCATGGGTCTATTGCTGCCTCGGGCACCTTATGGCGGTTCTGCTGTGAGTCTAGATTATCGAATGGGACAAAAAACTGATAGTGAATTGTAACGTTCAGGGCCTCCTAATGACGATGGATCACTCAAATTGCGTCCCGATTCAATACATCGTCCTCCAGCAGACTTGTCTCCATGGGTCTATTGCTGCCTCGGGCACCTTATGGCCGTTCTGCTGTGAGTCTAGATTATCGAATGGGACGAAAAACTGATAGTGAATTCTAACGTTCAGGGCCACCTAATGACGATGGATCACTCAAATTGCGTCCCGATTCAATACATCGTCCTCCAGCAGATTTGTCTCCATGGGTCGATTGCTGCCTCGGGCACCTTATGGCCGTTCTGCTGTGAGTCTAGATTATCGAATGGGACGAAAAACTGATAGTGAATTGTAACGTTCAGGGCCACCTAATGACGATGGATCACTCAAATTGCGTCCCGATTCAATATATCGTCCTCCAGCAGACTTGTTTCCATGGATCTATTGTTGCCTCGGGCACCTTATGGCCGTTCTGCTGTGAGTCAAAGATTTTCGAATCGGACGAAAAACTGATAGTGAATTGTAACTTTCAGGGCAACCTAATGACGATGGATCACTCAAATTGCGTCCCGATTCAATACATCGTCCTCCAGCAGACTTGTCTCCATGGGTCTATTGCTGCCTCGGGCACCTTATGGCCGTTCTGCTCTGAGTCAAAGATTTTCGAATCGGACGAAAAACTGATAGTAAATTGTTACGTTCAGGGCCTCCTAATGACGATGGAACACTCAAATTGCGTCCCGATTCAATACATCGTCCTCCAGCGGACTTGTCTCCATTGGTCTATTGCTGCCTCGGGCACCTTAATGGCAGTCCTGCTGTGACTCAAAGATTTTCGAATCGGACGAAAAACTGATAGTGAATTGTAACGTTCAGGGCCTCCTAATGACGATGGAACACTCAAATTGCGTCCCGATTCAATACATCGTCCTCCAGCAGACTTGTCTCCATGGGTCTATTGCTGCCTCGGGCACCTTATGGCCGTTCTGCTGTGAGTCTAGATTATAGAATGGGACAAAAAACTGATAGTGAATTGTAACGTTCAGGGCCTCCTAATGACGATGGATCACTCAAATTGCGTCCCGATTCAAAACATCGTCCTCCAGCCGACTTGCCTCCATGGGTCTATTGCTGCCTCGGGCACCTTATGGCCGTTCTGCTGTGAGTCAAAGATTTTCGAATCGGACGAGATACTGATAGTGAACTGTAACTTTCAGGGCCACCTAATGACAATGGATCACTCAAATTGCGTCCCGATTCAATACATCGTCCTCCAGCAGACTTGTCTCCATGGGTCGATTGCTGCCTCGGGCACCTTATGGCCGTTCTGCTGTGAGTCTAAGATTTTCGAATCGGACGAAAAACTGATAGTGATTTGTAACATTCAGGGCCACCTAATGACGATGGACCACGCAAATTGCGTCCTGATTCAATACATCGTCCTCCAGCAGACTTGTCTCCATGGGTCTATTGCTGCCTCGGGCACCTTATGGCCGTTCTGCTGTGAGTCTAGATTATCGAATGGGACAAAAAACTGATAGTGAATTGTAACGTTCACGGCCTCCTAATGACGATGGATCACTCAAATTGCGTCCCGATTCAATACATCGTCCCCAGCCGACTTGACTCCATGGGACTATTGCTGCCTCGGGCACCTTATGGCCGTTCTGCTGTGAGTCTAGATTATAGAATGGGATGAAAAACTGATAGTGAATTGTAACGTTCAGGGCCACCTAATGACGATGGATCACTCAAATTGCGTCCCGATTCAATACATCGTCCTCCAGCAGACTTGTCTCCATGGGTCTATTGCTGCCTCGGGCACCTTATGGCAGGCCTGCTGTGACTCAAAGATTTTCGAATCGGACGAAAAACTGATAGTGAATTGTAACGTTCAGGGCCTCCTAATGACGATGGAACACTCAAATTGCGTCCCGATTCAATACATCGTCCTCCAGCAGACTTGTCTCCATGGGTCTATTGCTGTCTCGGGCACCTTATGGCCGTTCTGCTGTGAGTCTAGATTATCGAATGGGTCGAAAAACTGATAGTGAATTGTAACTTTCAGGGCCACCTAATGACGATGGATCACTCAAATTGCGTCCCGATTCAATACATCGTCCTCCAGCAGACTTGTCTCCATGGGTCTATTGCTGCCTCGGGCACCTTATGGCAGGCCTGCTGTGACTCAAAGATTTTCGAATCGGACGAAAAACTGATAGTGAATTCTAACTTTCACGGCCTCCTAATGACGATGGATCACTCAAATTGCGTCCCGATTCAATACATCGTCCTCCAGCAGACTTGTCTCCATGCGTCTATTGCTGCCTCGGGCACCTCATGGCCGTTCTGCTGTGAGTCAAAGATTTTCGAATCGGACGAAAAACTGATAGTGAATTGTAACTTTCAGGGCCTCCTAATGACGATGGAACACTCAAATTGCGTCCCGATTCAATACATCGTCCTCCAGCCGACATGTCTCCATGGGTCTATTGTTGCCATGGCACCTTATGGCCGTTCTGCTGTGAGTCAAAGATTTTCGAATCGGACGAAAAACTGATAGTGAATTGTAACGTTCAGGGCCTCCTAATGACGATGGAACACTCAAATTGCGTCCCGATTCAATACATCGTCCACCAGCCGACTTGTCTCCATGGGTCTATTGCTGCCTCGGGCACCTTATGGCCGTTCTGCTGTGAGTCAAAGATTTTGGAATCGGACGAAAAACTGATAGTGAATTGTAACTTTCAGGGCCTCCTAATGACGATGGAAAACACAAATTGCGTCCCAATTCAATACATCATCCTCCAGCAGACTTGTCTCCATGGGTCTATTGCTGCCTCGGGCACCTTATGGCCGTTCTGCTGTGAGTCATAGATTTTCGAATCGGACGAAAAACTGATAGTGAATTGTAACGTTCAGGGCCACCTAATGACGATGGATCACTCAAATCGCGTCCCGATTCAATACATCGTCCTCCAGCCGACATGTCTCCATGGGTCTATTGCTGCCTTGGCACCTTATGGCCGTTCTGCTGTGAGTCAAAGATTTTCGAATCGGACGAAAAACTGATAGTGAATTGTAACGTTGAGGGCCACCTAATGACGATTGATCACTCAAATTGCGTCCCGATTCAATACATTGTCCTCCAGCAGACTGTCTCCATGGGTCTATTGCAGCCTCGGGCACCTTATGGCCGTTCAGCTGTGACTCAAAGATTTTCGAATCGGACGAAAAACTGATAGTGAATTGTAACGTTCAGGGCCTCCTAATGACGATGGAACACTAAAATTGCGTCCCGATTCAATACATCGTCCTCCAGCAGACTTGACTTCATGGGTCTATTGCTGCCTCGGGCACCTTATGGCCGTTCTGCTGTGAGTCAAAGATTTTCGAATCGGACGAAAAACTGATAGTGAATTGTAACGTTCAGGGCCACCTAATGACGATGGATCACTCAAATTGCGTCCCGATTCAATACATCGTCCTCCAGCCGACTTGACTCCATGGGTCTATTGCTGCCTCGGGCACCTTATGGCCGTTCTGCTGTGAGTCTAGATTATCGAATGGGACAAAAAACTGATAGTGAATTGTAACGTTCAGGGCCTCCTAATGACGATGGATCACTCAAATTGCGTCCCGATTCAATACATCGTCCTCCAGCAGACTTGTCTCCATGGGTCCTTGCTGCCTCGGGCACCTTATGGCCGTTCTGCTGTGAGTCTAGATTATCGAATGGGACGAAAAACTGATAGTGAATTGTAACGTTCAGGGCCACCTAATGACGATGGATCACTCAAATTGCGTCCCGATTCAATACATCGTCCTCCAGCAGATTTGTCTCCATGGGTCGATTGCTGCCTCGGGCACCTTATGGCCGTTCTGCTGTGAGTCTAGATTATCGAATGGGACGAAAAACTGATAGTGAATTGTAACGTTCAGGGCCACCTAATGACGATGGATCACTCAAATTGCGTCCCGATTCAATATATCGTCCTCCAGCAGACTTGTTTCCATGTGTCTATTGTTGCCTCGGGCACCTTATGGCCGTTCTGCTGTGAGTCAAAGATTTTCGAAACGGACGAAAAACTGATAGTGAATTGTAACTTTCAGGGCCTCCTAATGACGATGGAACACTCAAATTGCGTCCCGATCCAATACATCGTCCTCCAGCAGACTTGTCTCTATGCGTCTATTGCTGCCTCGGGCACCTTATGGCCGTTCTGCTGTGAGTCTAAGATTTTCGAATCGGACGAAAAACTGATAGTGATTTGTAACATTCAGGGCCACCTAATGACGATGGACAACACAAATTGCGTCCCGATTCAGTACATCGTCCACTAGCCGACTTGACTCCATGGGACTATTGCTGCCTCGGGCACCTTATGGCCGTTCTGCTGTGAGTCTAGATTATAGAATGGGATGAAAAACTGATAGTGAATTGTAACGTTCAGGGCCACCTAATGACGATGGATCACTCCAATTGCGTCCCGATTCAATACATCGTCCTCCAGCAGACTTGTCTCCATGGGTCTATTGCTGCCTCGGGCACCTTATGGCAGGCTTGCTGTGACTCAAAGATTTTCGAATCGGACGAAAAACTGATAGTGAATTGTAAAATTCAGGGCCACCTAATGACGATGGACCACGCAAATTGCGTCCCGATACAATACATCGTCCTGCAGCCGAGTTGACTCCATGGGTCTATTGCTGCCTCGAGCACCTTATGGCCGTTCTGCTGTGAATCTAGATTATCGAATGGGACGAAAAACTGATAGTGAATTGTAACGTTCAGGGCCATCTAATGACGATGGATCACTCAAATTGCGTCCCGATTCAATACATCGTCGCCAGCCGACTTGTCTCCATGGGACTATTGCTGCCTCGGGCACCTTATGGCCGTTCTGCTGTGAGTCTAGATTATAGAATGGGATGAAAAACTGATAGTGAATTGTAACGTTCAGGGCCACCTAATGACGATGGATCACTCAAATTGCGTCCCGATTCAATACATCGTCCTCCAGCAGACTTGTCTCCATGGGTCTATTGCTGCCTCGGGCACCTTATGGCAGGCCTGCTGTGACTCAAAGATTTTCGAATCGGACGAAAAACTGATAGTGAATTGTAACGTTCAGGGCCTCCTAATGACGATGGAACACTCAAATTGCGTCCCGATTCAATACATCGTCCTCCAGCAGACTTGTCTCCATGGGTCTATTGCTGTCTCGGGCACCTTATGGCCGTTCTGCTGTGAGTCTAGATTATCGAATGGGTCGAAAATCTGATAGTGAATTGTAACGTTCAGGGCCACCTAATGACGATGGATCATTCAGATTGCGTCCCGATTCAATACATCGTTCTCCAGCCGACTTGTCTCCATGGGGCTATTGCTGCCTCGGGCACCTTATGGCCGTTCTGCTGTGAGTCTAGATTGTCGAATGGGACGAAAAACTGATAGTGAATTGTAACGTTCAGGGCCACCTAATGACGATGGATCACTCAAATTGCATCCCGATTCAATACATCGTCCTCCAGCCGACTTGACTCCATGGGTCTATTCCTGCCTCGGGCACCTTATGGCCGTTCTGCTGTGAGTCTAGATTATCGAATGGGACGAAAAACTGATAGTGAATTGTAACGTTCAGGGCCTCCTAATGACGATGGATCACTCAAATTGCGTCCCGATTCAATACATCGTCCTCCAGCAGACTTGTCTCCATGGGTAGATTGCTGCCTCGGGCACCTAATGGCCGTTCTGCTGTGATTCAAAGATTTTCGAATCGGACGAAAAACTGATAGTGAATTGTAACGTTCAGGGCCTCCTAATGACGATGGAACACTAAAATTGCGTCCCGATTCAATACATCGTCCTCCAGCAGACTTGACTTCATGGGTCTATTGCTGCCTCGGGCACCTTATGGCCGTTCTGCTGTGAATCTAGATTATCGAATGGGACGAAAAACTGATAGTGAATTCTAACGTTCAGGGCCACCTAATGACGATGGATCACTCAAATTGCGTCCCGATTCAATACATCGTGCCCAGCCGACTTGTCTCCATGTGTCTATTGCTGCCTCGGGCACCTTATAGCCGTTCTGCTGTGAGTCTAGATTATCGAATGGAACGAAAAACTAATAGTGAATTGTAGCGTTCAGGGCCACCTAATGACGATGGATCACTCAAATTGCGTCCTGATTCAATACATCGTCCTCCAGCAGACTTGACTTCATGGGTCTATTGCTGCCTCGGGCACCTTATGGCCGTTCTGCTGTGAGTCAAAGATTTTCGAATCGGACGAAAAACTGATAGTGAATTGTATCTTTCAGGGCCACCTAATGACGATGGATCACTCAAATTGCGTCCCGATTCAATACATCGTCCTCCAGCAGACTTGTCTCCATGGGTCGATTGCTGCCTCGGGCACCTTATGGCCGTTCTGCTGTGAGTCAAAGATTATCGAATGGGACGAAAAACTGATAGTGAATTGTAACGTTCAGGGCCACCTAATGACGATGGATCACTCAAATTGCGTCCCGATTCAATACATCGTCCTCCAGCCGACTTGACTCCATGGGTCTATTGCTGCCTCGGGCACCTTATGGCCGTTCTGCTGTGAGTCTAGATTATCGAATGGGACAAAAAACTGATAGTGAATTCTAACTTTCACGGCCTCCTAATGACGATGGATCACTCAAATTGCGTCCCGATTCAATACATCGTCCTCCAGCCGACATGTCTCCATGGGTCTATTGTTGCCATGGCACCTTATGGCCGTTCTGCTGTGAGTCAAAGATTTTCGAATCGGACGAAAAACTGATAGTGAATTGTATCGTTCAGGGCCTCCTAATGACGATGGAACACTCAAATTGCGTCCCGATTCAATACATCGTCCACCAGCCGACTTGTCTCCATGGGTCTATTGCTGCCTCGGGCACCTTATGGCCGTTCTGCTGTGAGTCAAAGATTTTGGAATCGGACGAAAAACTGATAGTGAATTGTAACTTTCAGGGCCTCCTAATGACGATGGAACACTCAAATTGCGTCCCAATTCAATACATCGTCCTCCAGCAGACTTGTCTCCATGGGTCTATTGCTGCCTCGGGCACCTTATGGCCGTTCTGCTGTGAGTCTAGATTATCGAATGGGACAAAAAACTGATAGTGAATTCTAACTTTCACGGCCTCCTATTGACGATGGATCACTCAAATTGCGTCCCGATTCAATACATCGTCCTCCAGCCGACATGTCTCCATGGGTCTATTGTTGCCATGGCACCTTATGGCCGTTCTGCTGTGAGTCAAAGATTTTCGAAGCGGACGAAAAACTGATAGTGAATTGTAACGTTCAGGGCCACCTAATGACGATGGATCACTCAAATCGCGTCCCGATTCAATACATCGTCCTCCAGCCGACATGTCTCCATGGGTCTATTGCTGCATTGGCACCTTATGGCTGTTCTGCTGTGAGTCAAAGATTTTCGAATCGGACGAAAAACTGATAGTGAATTGTAACGTTCAGGGCCACCTAATGACGATGGATCACTCAAATTGCGTCCCGATTCAATACATCGTCCTCCAGCCGACTTGACTCCATGGGTCTATTGCTGCCTCGGGCACCTTATGGCGGTTCTGCTGTGAGTCTAGATTATCGAATGGGACAAAAAACTGATAGTGAATTGTAACGTTCAGGGCCTCCTAATGACGATGGATCACTCAAATTGCGTCCCGATTCAATACATCGTCCTCCAGCAGACTTGTCTCCATGGGTCTATTGCTGCCTCGGGCACCTTATGGCCGTTCTGCTGTGAGTCTAGATTATCGAATGGGACGAAAAACTGATAGTGAATTCTAACGTTCAGGGCCACCTAATGACGATGGATCACTCAAATTGCGTCCCGATTCAATACATCGTCCTCCAGCAGATTTGTCTCCATGGGTCGATTGCTGCCTCGGGCACCTTATGGCCGTTCTGCTGTGAGTCTAGATTATCGAATGGGACGAAAAACTGATAGTGAATTGTAACGTTCAGGGCCACCTAATGACGATGGATCACTCAAATTGCGTCCCGATTCAATATATCGTCCTCCAGCAGACTTGTTTCCATGGATCTATTGTTGCCTCGGGCACCTTATGGCCGTTCTGCTGTGAGTCAAAGATTTTCGAATCGGACGAAAAACTGATAGTGAATTGTAACTTTCAGGGCAACCTAATGACGATGGATCACTCAAATTGCGTCCCGATTCAATACATCGTCCTCCAGCAGACTTGTCTCCATGGGTCTATTGCTGCCTCGGGCACCTTATGGCCGTTCTGCTCTGAGTCAAAGATTTTCGAATCGGACGAAAAACTGATAGTAAATTGTTACGTTCAGGGCCTCCTAATGACGATGGAACACTCAAATTGCGTCCCGATTCAATACATCGTCCTCCAGCGGACTTGTCTCCATTGGTCTATTGCTGCCTCGGGCACCTTAATGGCAGTCCTGCTGTGACTCAAAGATTTTCGAATCGGACGAAAAACTGATAGTGAATTGTAACGTTCAGGGCCTCCTAATGACGATGGAACACTCAAATTGCGTCCCGATTCAATACATCGTCCTCCAGCAGACTTGTCTCCATGGGTCTATTGCTGCCTCGGGCACCTTATGGCCGTTCTGCTGTGAGTCTAGATTATAGAATGGGACAAAAAACTGATAGTGAATTGTAACGTTCAGGGCCTCCTAATGACGATGGATCACTCAAATTGCGTCCCGATTCAAAACATCGTCCTCCAGCCGACTTGTCTCCATGGGTCTATTGCTGCCTCGGGCACCTTATGGCCGTTCTGCTGTGAGTCAAAGATTTTCGAATCGGACGAGATACTGATAGTGAACTGTAACTTTCAGGGCCACCTAATGACAATGGATCACTCAAATTGCGTCCCGATTCAATACATCGTCCTCCAGCAGACTTGTCTCCATGGGTCGATTGCTGCCTCGGGCACCTTATGGCCGTTCTGCTGTGAGTCTAAGATTTTCGAATCGGACGAAAAACTGATAGTGATTTGTAACATTCAGGGCCACCTAATGACGATGGACCACGCAAATTGCGTCCTGATTCAATACATCGTCCTCCAGCAGACTTGTCTCCATGGGTCTATTGCTGCCTCGGGCACCTTATGGCCGTTCTGCTGTGAGTCTAGATTATCGAATGGGACAAAACACTGATAGTGAATTGTAACGTTCACGGCCTCCTAATGACGATGGATCACTCAAATTGCGTCCCGATTCAATACATCGTCCCCAGCCGACTTGACTCCATGGGACTATTGCTGCCTCGGGCACCTTATGGCCGTTCTGCTGTGAGTCTAGATTATAGAATGGGATGAAAAACTGATAGTGAATTGTAACGTTCAGGGCCACCTAATGACGATGGATCACTCAAATTGCGTCCCGATTCAATACATCGTCCTCCAGCAGACTTGTCTCCATGGGTCTATTGCTGCCTCGGGCACCTTATGGCAGGCCTGCTGTGACTCAAAGATTTTCGAATCGGACGAAAAACTGATAGTGAATTGTAACGTTCAGGGCCTCCTAATGACGATGGAACACTCAAATTGCGTCCCGATTCAATACATCGTCCTCCAGCAGACTTGTCTCCATGGGTCTATTGCTGTCTCGGGCACCTTATGGCCGTTCTGCTGTGAGTCTAGATTATCGAATGGGTCGAAAATCTGATAGTGAATTGTAACGTTCAGGGCCACCTAATGACGATGGATCATTCAGATTGCGTCCCGATTCAATACATCGTTCTCCAGCCGACTTGTCTCCATGGGGCTATTGCTGCCTCGGGCACCTTATGGCCGTTCTGCTGTGAGTCTAGATTGTCGAATGGGACGAAAAACTGATAGTGAATTGTAACGTTCAGGGCCACCTAATGACGATGGATCACTCAAATTGCATCCCGATTCAATACATCGTCCTCCAGCCGACTTGACTCCATGGGTCTATTCCTGCCTCGGGCACCTTATGGCCGTTCTGCTGTGAGTCTAGATTATCGAATCGGACGAAAAACTGATAGTGAATTGTAACGTTCAGGGCCTCCTAATGACGATGGAACACTAAAATTGCGTCCCGATTCAATACATCGTCCTCCAGCAGACTTGACTTCATGGGTCTATTGCTGCCTCGGGCACCTTATGGCCGTTCTGCTGTGAATCTAGATTATCGAATGGGACGAAAAACTGATAGTGAATTGTAACGTTCAGAGCCACCTAATGACGATGGATCACTCAAATTGCGTCCCGATTCAATACATCGTGCCCAGCCGACTTGTCTCCATGTGTCTATTGCTGCCTCGGGCACCTTATAGCCGTTCTGCTGTGAGTCTAGATTATCGAATGGAACGAAAAACTGATAGTGAATTGTAGCGTTCAGGGCCACCTAATGACGATGGATCACTCAAATTGCGTCCTGATTCAATACATCGTCCTCCAGCAGACTTGACTTCATGGGTCTATTGCTGCCTCGGGCACCTTATGGCCGTTCTGCTGTGAGTCAAAGATTTTCGAATCGGACGAAAAACTGATAGTGAATTGTATCTTTCAGGGCCACCTAATGACGATGGATCACTCAAATTGCGTCCCGATTCAATACATCGTCCTCCAGCAGACTTGTCTCCATGGGTCGATTGCTGCCTCGGGCACCTTATGGCCGTTCTGCTGTGAGTCAAAGATTTTCGAATCGGACGAAAAACTGATAGTGAATTGTAACGTTCAGGGCCACCTAATGACGATGGATCACTCAAATTGCGTCCCGATTCAATACATCGTCCTCCAGCCGACTTGACTCCATGGGTCTATTGCTGCCTCGGGCACCTTATGGCCGTTCTGCTGTGAGTCTAGATTATCGAATGGGACAAAAAACTGATAGTGAATTCTAACTTTCACGGCCTCCTAATGACGATGGATCACTCAAATTGCGTCCCGATTCAATACATCGTCCTCCAGCCGACATGTCTCCATGGGTCTATTGTTGCCATGGCACCTTATGGCCGTTCTGCTGTGAGTCAAAGATTTTCGAATCGGACGAAAAACTGATAGTGAATTGTATCGTTCAGGGCCTCCTAATGACGATGGAACACTCAAATTGCGTCCCGATTCAATACATCGTCCACCAGCCGACTTGTCTCCATGGGTCTATTGCTGCCTCGGGCACCTTATGGCCGTTCTGCTGTGAGTCAAAGATTTTGGAATCGGACGAAAAACTGATAGTGAATTGTAACTTTCAGGGCCTCCTAATGACGATGGAACACTCAAATTGCGTCCCAATTCAATACATCGTCCTCCAGCAGACTTGTCTCCATGGGTCTATTGCTGCCTCGGGCACCTTATGGCCGTTCTGCTGTGAGTCTAGATTATCGAATGGGACAAAAAACTGATAGTGAATTCTAACTTTCACGGCCTCCTATTGACGATGGATCACTCAAATTGCGTCCCGATTCAATACATCGTCCTCCAGCCGACATGTCTCCATGGGTCTATTGTTGCCATGGCACCTTATGGCCGTTCTGCTGTGAGTCAAAGATTTTCGAAGCGGACGAAAAACTGATAGTGAATTGTAACGTTCAGGGCCACCTAATGACGATGGATCACTCAAATCGCGTCCCGATTCAATACATCGTCCTCCAGCCGACATGTCTCCATGGGTCTATTGCTGCCTTGGCACCTTATGGCTGTTCTGCTGTGAGTCAAAGATTTTCGAATCGGACGAAAAACTGATAGTGAATTGTAACGTTCAGGGCCACCTAATGACGATTGATCACTCAAATTGCGTCCCGATTCAATACATTGTCCTCCAGCAGACTGTCTCCATGGGTCTATTGCAGCCTCGGGCACCTTATGGCCGTTCAGCTGTGACTCAAAGATTTTCGAATCGGACGAAAAACTGATAGTGAATTGTAACGTTCAGGGCCTCCTAATGACGATGGAACACTAAAATTGCGTCCCGATTCAATACATCGTCCTCCAGCAGACTTGACTTCATGGGTCTATTGCTGCCTCGGGCTCCTTATGGCCGTTCTGCTGTGAGTCAAAGATTTTCGAATCGGACGAAAAATTGATAGTGAATTGTAACGTTCAGGGCCACCTAATGACGATGGATCACTCAAATTGCGTCCCGATTCAATACATCGTCCTCCAGCCGACTTGACTCCATGGGTCTATTGCTGCCTCGGGCACCTTATGGCCGTTCTGCTGTGAGTCTAGATTATCGAATGGGACAAAAAACTGATAGTGAATTGTAACGTTCAGGGCCTCCTAATGACGATGGATCACTCAAATTGCGTCCCGATTCAATACATCGTCCTCCAGCAGACTTGTCTCCATGGGTCTATTGCTGCCTCGGGCACCTTATGGCCGTTCTGCTGTGAGTCTAGATTATCGAATGGGACGAAAAACTGATAGTGAATTCTAACGTTCAGGGCCACCTAATGACGATGGATCACTCAAATTGCGTCCCGATTCAATACATCGTCCTCCAGCAGATTTGTCTCCATGGGTCGATTGCTGCCTCGGGCACCTTATGGCCGTTCTGCTGTGAGTCTAGATTATCGAATGGGACGAAAAACTGATAGTGAATTGTAACGTTCAGGGCCACCTAATGACGATGGATCACTCAAATTGCGTCCCGATTCAATATATCGTCCTCCAGCAGACTTGTTTCCATGGATCTATTGTTGCCTCGGGCACCTTATGGCCGTTCTGCTGTGAGTCAAAGATTTTCGAATCGGACGAAAAACTGATAGTGAATTGTAACTTTCAGGGCAACCTAATGACGATGGATCACTCAAATTGCGTCCCGATTCAATACATCGTCCTCCAGCCGACTTGTCTCCATGGGTCTATTGCTGCCTCGGGCACCTTAATGGCAGTCCTGCTGTGACTCAAAGATTTTCGAATCGGACGAAAAACTGATAGTGAATTGTAACGTTCAGGGCCTCCTAATGACGATGGAACACTCAAATTGCGTCCCGATTCAATACATCGTCCTCCAGCAGACTTGTCTCCATGGGTCTATTGCTGCCTCGGGCACCTTATGGCCGTTCTGCTGTGAGTCTAGATTATAGAATGGGACAAAAAACTGATAGTGAATTGTAACGTTCAGGGCCTCCTAATGACGATGGATCACTCAAATTGCGTCCCGATTCAAAACATCGTCCTCCAGCCGACTTGTCTCCATGGGTCTATTGCTGCCTCGGGCACCTTATGGCCGTTCTGCTGTGAGTCAAAGATTTTCGAATCGGACGAGATACTGATAGTGAACTGTAACTTTCAGGGCCACCTAATGACAATGGATCACTCAAATTGCGTCCCGATTCAATACATCGTCCTCCAGCAGGCTTGTCTCCATGGGTCGATTGCTGCCTCGGGCACCTTATGGCCGTTCTGCTGTGAGTCTAAGATTTTCGAATCGGACGAAAAACTGATAGTGATTTGTAACATTCAGGGCCACCTAATGACGATGGACAACACAAATTGCGTCCCGATTCAGTACATCGTCCACTAGCCGACTTGACTCCATTGGACTATTGCTGCCTCGGGCACCTTATGGCCGTTCTGCTGTGAGTCTAGATTATAGAATGGGATGAAAAACTGATAGTGAATTGTAACGTTCAGGGCCACCTAATGACGATGGATCACTCAAATTGCGTCCCGATTCAATACATCGTCCTCCAGCAGACTTGTCTCCATGGGTCTATTGCTGCCTCGGGCACCTTATGGCAGGCCTGCTGTGACTCAAAGATTTTCGAATCGGACGAAAAACTGATAGTGAATTGTAAAATTCAGGGCCACCTAATGACGATGGACCACGCAAATTGCGTCCCGATTCAATACATCGTCCCCAGCCGACTTGACTCCATGGGACTATTGCTGCCTCGGGCACCTTATGGCCGTTCTGCTGTGAGTCTAGATTATAGAATGGGATGAAAAACTGATAGTGAACTGTAACGTTCAGGGCCACCTAATGACGATGGATCACTCAAATTGCGTCCAGATTCAATACATCGTCCTCCAGCAGACTTGTCTCCATGGGTCTATTGCTGCCTCGGGCACCTTATGGCAGGCCTGCTGTGACTCAAAGATTTTCGAATCGGACGAAAAACTGATAGTGAATTGTAACGTTCAGGGCCTCCTAATGACGATGGAACACTCAAATTGCGTCCCGATTCAATACATCGTCCTCCAGCAGACTTGTCTCCATGGGTCTATTGCTGCCTCGGGCACCTTATGGCCGTTCTGCTGTGAGTCTAGATTATCGAATGGGTCGAAAAACTGATAGTGAATTGTAACGTTCAGGGCCACCTAATGACGATGGATCACTCAAATTGCGTCCCGATTCAATACATCGTCCTCCAGCCGACTTGACTCCATGGGTCTATTGCGGCCTCGGGCACCTTATGGCCGTTCTGCTGTGAGTCTAGATTATCGAATGGGACGAAAAACTGATAGTGAATTGTAACGTTCAGGGCCTCCTAATGACGATGGATCACTCAAATTGCGTCCCGATTCAATACATCGTCCTCCAGCAGACTTGTCTTCATGGGTAGATTGCTGCCTCGGGCACCTAATGGCCGTTCTGCTGTGATTCAAAGATTTTCGAATCGGACGAAAAACTGATAGTGAATTGTAACATTCAGGGCCACCCAATGACGATGGACCACGAAAATTGCGTCCCGATTCAATACATCGTCCTCCAGCCGAGTTGACTCCATGGGTCTATTGCTGCCTCGGGCACCTTATGGCCGTTCTGCTGTGAATCTAGATTATCGAATGGGACGAAAAACTGATAGTGAATTGTAACGTTCAGGGCCACCTAATGACGATGGATCACTCAAATTGCGTCCCGATTCAATACATCGTCCCCAGCCGACTTGACTCCATGGGTCTATTGCTGCCTCGGGCACCTTATGGCCGTTCTGCTGTCAGTCTAGATTATCGAATGGGACGAAAAACTGATAGTGAATTGTAACGTACAGGGCCTCCTAATGACGATGGATCACGCAAATTGCGACCCGATTCAATACATCGTCCTCCAGCAGACTTGTCTCCATGGGTCTATTGCTGCCTCGGGCATCTTATGGCCGTTCTGCTGTGAATCTAGATTATCGAATGGGACGAAAAACTGAAAGTGAATTGTAACGTTCAGGGCCACCTAATGACGATGGATCACTCAGATTGCGTCCCGATTCAATACATCGTCCTCCAGCCGACTTGTCTCCATGGGGCTATTGCTGCCTCGGGCACCTTATGGCCGTTCTGCTGTGAGTCTAGATTGTCGAATGGGACGAAAAACTGATAGTGAATTGTAACGTTCAGGGCCACCTAATGACGATGGATCACTCAAATTGCGTCCCGATTCAATACATCGTCCTCCAGCCGACTTGACTCCATGGGTCTATTGCGGCCTCGGGCACCTTATGGCCGTTCTGCTGTGAGTCTAGATTATCGAATGGGACGAAAAACTGATAGTGAATTGTAACGTTCAGGGCCTCCTAATGACGATGGATCACTCAAATTGCGTCCCGATTCAATACATCGTCCTCCAGCAGACTTGTCTCCATGGGTAGATTGCTGCCTCGGGCACCTAATGGCCGTTCTGCTGTGATTCAAAGATTTTCGAATCGGACGAAAAACTGATAGTGAATTGTAACATTCAGGGCCACCCAATGACGATGGACCACGAAAATTGCGTCCCGATTCAATACATCGTCCTCCAGCCGAGTTGACTCCATGGGTCTATTGCTGCCTCGGGCACCTTATGGCCGTTCTGCTGTGAATCTAGATTATCGAATGGGACGAAAAACTGATAGTGAATTGTAACGTTCAGGGCCACCTAATGACGATGGATCACTCAAATTGCGTCCCGATTCAATACATCGTGCCCAGCCGACTTGTCTCCATGTGTCTATTGCTGCCTCGGGCACCTTATAGCCGTTCTGCTGTGAGTCTAGATTATCGAATGGAACGAAAAACTGATAGTGAATTGTAGCGTTCAGGGCCACCTAATGACGATGGATCACTCAATTGCGTCCTGATTCAATACATCGTCCTCCAGCAGACTTGACTTCATGGGTCTATTGCTGCCTCGGGCACCTTATGGCCGTTCTGCTGTGAGTCAAAGATTTTCGAATCGGACGAAAAACTGATAGTGAATTGTATCTTTCAGGGCCACCTAATGACGATGGATCACTCAAATTGCGTCCCGATTCAATACATCGTCCTCCAGCAGACTTGTCTCCATGGGTCGATTGCTGCCTCGGGCACCTTATGGCCGTTCTGCTGTGAGTCAAAGATTTTCGAATCGGACGAAAAACTGATAGTGAATTGTAACGTTCAGGGCCACCTAATGACGATGGATCACTCAAATTGCGTCCCGATTCAATACATCGTCCTCCAGCCGACATGTCTCCATGGGTCTATTGTTGCCATGGCACCTTATGGCCGTTCTGCTGTGAGTCAAAGATTTTCGAATCGGACGAAAAACTGATAGTGAATTGTAACGATCAAGGCCACCTAATGACGATGGATCACTCAAATTGCGTCCCGATTCAATACATCGTCCTCCAGCCGACATGTCTCCATGGGTCTATTGTTGCCATGGCACCTTATGGCCGTTCTGCTGAGAGTCAAAGATTTTCGAATCGGACGAAAAACTGATAGTGATTTGTAACATTCAGGGCCACCTAATGACGATGGACCACACAAATTGCGTCCCGATTCAGTACATCGTCCACTAGCCGACTTGACTCCATGGGACTATTGCTGCCTCGGGCACCTTATGGCCGTTCTGCTGTGAGTCTAGATTATAGAATGGGATGAAAAACTGATAGTGAATTGTAACGTTCAGGGCCACCTAATGACGATGGATCACTCAAATTGCGTCCCGATTCAATACATCGTCCTCCAGCAGACTTGTCTCCATGGGTCTATTGCTGCCTCGGGCACCTTATGGCGGGCCTGCTGTGACTCAAAGATTTTCGAATCTGACGAAAAACTGATAGTGAATTGTAACGTTCAGGGCCTCCTAATGACGATGGAACACTCAAATTGCGTCCCAATTCAATACATCGTCCTCCAGCAGACTTGTCTCCATGGGTCTATTGCTGCCTCGGGCACCTTATGGCCGTTCTGCTGTGAGTCAAAGATTTTCGAATCGGACGAAAAACTGATAGTGAATTGTAACGTTCAGGGCCACCTAATGACGATTGATCACTCAAATTGCGTCCCGATTCAATACATTGTTCTCCAGCAGACTGTCTCCATGGGTCTATTGCAGCCTCAGGCACCTTATGGCCGTTCAGCTGTGACTCAAAGATTTTCGAATCGGACGAAAAACTGATAGTGTATTGTAACGTTCAGGGCCTCCTAATGACGATGGAACACTCAAATTGCGTCCCGATTCAATACATCATCCGCCAGCCGACCTGTCTCCATGGGTCTATTGCTGGCTCGGGCACCTTATGGCCGTTCTGCTGTGAGTCAAAGATTTTCGAATCGGACGAAAAACTGATAGTGAATTGTAACGTTCAGGGCCTCCTAATGACGATGGAACACTAAACTTGCGTCCCGATTCAATACATCGTCCTCCAGCAGATTTGACTTCATGGGTCTCTTGCTGCCTCGGGCACCTTATGGCCGTTCTGCTGTGAGTCAAAGATTTTCGAATCGGACGAAAAACTGATAGTGAATTGTAACGTTCAGGGCCACCTAATGACGATGGATCACTCAAATTGCGTCCCGATTCAATACATCGTCCTCCAGCCGACTTGACTCCATGGGTCTATTGCTGCCTCGGGCACCTTATGGCCGTTCTGCTGTGAGTCTAGATTATCGAATGGGACAAAAAACTGATACTGAATTGTAACGTTCAGGGCCTCCTAATGACGATGGATCACTCAAATTGCGTCCCGATTCAATACATCGTCCTCTAGCAGACTTGTCTCCATGGGTCTATTGCTGCCTCGCGCACCATATGGCCGTTCTGCTGTGAGTCTAGATTATCGAATAGGACGAAAAACTGATAGTGAATTGTAACGTTCAGGGCCACCTAATGACGATGGATCACTCAAATTGCGTCCCGATTCAATACATCGTCCTCCAGCCGACTTGACTCCATGGGTCTATTGCTGCCTCGGGCACCTTATGGCCGTTCTGCTGTGAATCTAGATTATCGAATGGGACGAAAAACTGATAGTGAATTGTAACGTTCAGCGCCACCTAATGACGATGGATCACTCAAATTGCGTCCCGATTCAATACATCGTCCCCAGCCGACTTGTCTCCATGGGTCTATTGCTGCCTCGGGGACCTTATGGCCGTTCTGCTGTGAAACTAGATTATCGAATGGGACGAAAAACTGATAGTGAATTGTAACTTTCAGGGCCACATAATGACGATGGATCACTCAAATTGCGTCCCGATTCAATACATCGTCCTCCAGCAGACTTGTCTCCATGGGTCGATTGCTGCCTCGGACTCCTTATGGCCGTTCTGTTGTGAGTCAAAGATTTTCGAATCGGACGAAAAACTGATAGTGAATTTGTAACATTCAGGGCCACCCAATGACGATGGACCACGAAAATTGCGTCCCGATTCAATACATCGTCCTCCAGCCGAGTTGACTCCATGGGTCTATTGCAGCCTCGGGCACCTTATGGCCGTTCTGCTGTGAATCTAGATTATCGAATGGGACGAAAAACTGATAGTGAATTGTAACGTTCAGAGAAACCTAATGACGATGGATCACTCAAATTGCGTCCCGATTCAATACATCGTGCCCAGCCGACTTGTCTCCATGTGTCTATTGCTGCCTCGGGCACCTTATGGCCGTTCTGCTGTGAGTCTAGATTATCGAATGGAACGAAAAACTGATAGTGAATTGTAGCGTTCAGGGCCACCTAATGACGATGGATCACTCAAATTGCGTCCTGATTCAATACATCGTCCTCCAGCAGACTTGACTTTATGGGTCTATTGCTGCCTCGGGCACCTTATGGCCGTTCTGCTGTGAGTCAAAGATTTTCGAATCGGACGAAAAACTGATAGTGAATTGTATCTTTCAGGGCCACCTAATGACGATGGATCACTCAAATTGCGTCCCGATTCAATACATCGTCCTCCAGCAGACTTGTCTCCATGGGTCGATTGCTGCCTCGGGCACCTTATGGCCGTTCTGCTGTGAGTCAAAGATTTTCGAATCGGACGAAAAACTGATAGTGAATTGTAACGTTCAGGGCGACCTAATGACGATGGATCACTCAAATTGCGTCCCGATTCAATACATCGTCCTCCAGCCGACTTGACTCCATGGGTCTATTGCTGCCTCGGGCACCTTATGGCCGTTCTGCTGTGAGTCTAGATTATCGAATGGGACAAAAAACTGATAGGAATTGTAGCTTTCAGGGCCTCCTAATGACGATGGATCACTCAAATTGCGTCCCGATTCAATACATCGTCCTCCAGCAGACTTGTCTCCATGCGTCTATTGCTGCCTCGGGCACCTTATGGCCGTTCTGCTGTGAGTCAAAGATTTTCGAATCGGACGAAAAACTGATAGTGAATTGTAACTTTCAGGGCCACCTAATGACGATGGAACACTCAAATTCGTTTCAATTCAATACATCGTCCTCCAGCAGACTTGTCTCCATGGGTCTATTGCAGCCTCGGGCACCTTATGGCCGTTCAGCTGTGACTCAAAGATTTTCGAATCGGACGAAAAACTGATAGTGAATTGTAACGTTCAGTGCCTCCTAATGACGATGGAACACTAAAATTGCGTCCCGATTCAATACATCGTCCTCCAGCAGACTTGACTTCATGGGTCTCTTGCTGCCTCGGGCACCTTATGGCCGTTCTGCTGTGAGTCAAAGATTATCGAATCGGACGAAAAACTGATAGTGAATTGTAACGTTCAGGGCCACCTAATGACGATGGATCACTCAAATTGCGTCCCGATTCAATACATCGTCCTCCAGCCGACTTGACTCCATGGGTCTATTGCTGCCTCGGGCACCTTATGGCCGTTCTGCTGTGAGTCTAGATTATCGAATGGGACAAAAAACTGATACTGAATTGTAACGTTCAGGGCCTCCTAATGACGATGGATCACTCAAATTGCGTCCCGATACAATACATCGTCCTCCAGCAGACTTGTCTCCATGGGTCTATTGCTGCCTCGCGCACCATATGGCCGTTCTGCTGTGATTCTAGATTATCGAATGGGACGAAAAACTGATAGTGAATTGTAACGTTCAGTGCCACCTAATGACGATGGATCACTCAAATTGCGTCCCGATTCAATACATCGTCCTCCAGCCGACTTGACTCCATGGGTCTATTGCAGCCTCGGGCACCTTATGGCCGTTCTGCTGTGAATCTAGATTATCGAATGGGACGAAAAACTGATAGTGAATTGTAACGTTCAGAGCCACCTAATGACGATGGATCACTCAAATTGCGTCCCGATTCAATACATCGTGCCCAGCCGACTTGTCTCCATGTGTCTATTGCTGCCTCGGGCACCTTATGGCCGTTCTGCTGTGAGTCTAGATTATCGAATGGAACGAAAAACTGATAGTGAATTGTAGCGTTCAGGGCAACCTAATGACGATGGATCACTCAAATTGCGTCCTGATTCAATACATCGTCCTCCAGCAGACTTGACTTTATGGGTCTATTGCTGCCTCGGGCACCTTATGGCCGTTCTGCTGTGAGTCAAAGATTTTCGAATCGGACGAAAAACTGATAGTGAATTGTATCTTTCAGGGCCACCTAATGACGATGGATCACTCAAATTGCGTCCCGATTCAATACATCGTCCTCCAGCAGACTTGTCTCCATGGGTCGATTGCTGCCTCGGGCACCTTATGGCCGTTCTGCTGTGAGTCAAAGATTTTCGAATCGGACGAAAAACTGATAGTGAATTGTAACGTTCAGGGCCACCTAATGACGATGGATCACTCAAATTGCGTCCCGATTCAATACATCGTCCTCCAGCCGACTTGACTCCATGGGTCTATTGCTGCCTCGGGCACCTTATGGCCGTTCTGCTGTGAGTCTAGATTATCGAATGGGACAAAAAACTGATAGGAATTGTAGCTTTCAGGGCCTCCTAATGACGATGGATCACTCAAATTGCGTCCCGATTCAATACATCGTCCTCCAGCAGACTTGTCTCCATGCGTCTATTGCTGCCTCGGGCACCTTATGGCCGTTCTGCTGTGAGTCAAAGATTTTCGAATCGGACGAAAAACTGATAGTGAATTGTAACTTTCAGGGCCACCTAATGACGATGGAACACTCAAATTCGTTTCAATTCAATACATCGTCCTCCAGCAGACTTGTCTCCATGGGTCTATTGCAGCCTCGGGCACCTTATGGCCGTTCAGCTGTGACTCAAAGATTTTCGAATCGGACGAAAAACTGATAGTGAATTGTAACGTTCAGGGCCTCCTAATGACGATGGAACACTAAAATTGCGTCCCGATTCATTACATCGTCCTCCAGCAGACTTGACTTCATGGGTCTCTTGCTGCCTCGGGCACCTTATGGCCGTTCTGCTGTGAGTCAAAGATTATCGAATCGGACGAAAAACTGATAGTGAATTGTAACGTTCAGGGCCACCTAATGACGATGGATCACTCAAATTGCGTCCCGATTCAATACATCGTCCTCCAGCCGACTTGACTCCATGGGTCTATTGCTGCCTCGGGCACCTTATGGCCGTTCTGCTGTGAGTCTAGATTATCGAATGGGACAAAAAACTGATACTGAATTGTAACGTTCAGGGCCTCCTAATGACGATGGATCACTCAAATTGCGTCCCGATACAATACATCGTCCTCCAGCAGACTTGTCTCCATGGGTCTATTGCTGCCTCGCGCACCATATGGCCGTTCTGCTGTGATTCTAGATTATCGAATGGGACGAAAAACTGATAGTGAATTGTAACGTTCAGTGCCACCTAATGACGATGGATCACTCAAATTGCGTCCCGATTCAATACATCGTCCTCCAGCCGACTTGACTCCATGGGTCTATAGCTGCCTCGGGCACCTTATGGCCGTTCTGCTGTGAATCTAGATTATCGAATGGG
Source organism: Schistocerca cancellata (assembly GCF_023864275.1). Taxonomy (NCBI): domain Eukaryota; kingdom Metazoa; phylum Arthropoda; class Insecta; order Orthoptera; family Acrididae; genus Schistocerca; species Schistocerca cancellata. The sequence goes on along the minus strand of NW_026047169.1, from coordinate 3,848,704 downwards.
ACGAAAAACGGATAGTGAATTGTAACGTTCAGGGCCACCTAATGACGATGGATCGCTCAAATTGCGTCCCGATTCAATACATCGTCCCCAGCCGACTTGTCTCCATGGGTCTATTGCTGCCTCGGGCACCTTATGGCCGTTCTGCTGTGAAACTAGATTATCGAATGGGACGAAAAACTGATAGTGAATTGTAACGTTCAGGGCCACCTAATGACGATGGATCGCTCAAATTGCGTCCCGATTCAATACATCGTCCCCAGCCGACTTGTCTCCATGGGTCTATTGCTGCCTCGGGCACCTTATGGCCGTTCTGCTGTGAAACTAGATTATCGAATGGGACGAAAAACTGATAGTGAATTGTAACGTTCAGGGCCACCTAATGACGATGGATCACTCAAATTGCGTCCTGATTCAATACATCGTCCTCCAGCAGACTTGACTTCATGGGTCTATTGCTGCCTCGGGCACCTTATGGCCGTTCTGCTGTGAGTCAAAGATTTTCAAATCGGTGAAAAACTGATAGTGAATTGTAACTTTCAGGGCCACCTAATGACGATGGATCACTCAAATTGCGTCCCGGTTCAATACATCGTCCTCCAGCAGACTTGTCTCCATGGGTCGATTGCTGCCTCGGGCTCCTTATGGCCGTTCTGTTCTGAGTCAAAGATTTTCGAATCGGAGGAAAAACTGATAGTGATTTGTAACATTCAGGGCCACCTAATGACGATGGACCACACAAATTGCGTCCCGATTCGGTACATCGTCCACTAGCCGACATGACTCCATGGGACTATTGCTGCCTCGGGCACCTTATGGCCGTTCTGCTGTGAGTCAAAGATTTTCGAATCGGACGAAAAACTGATAGTGAATTGTAACGTTCAGGGCCACCTAATGACGATGGATCACTCAAATCGCGTCCCGATTCAATACATCGTCCTCCAGCCGACATGTCTCCTTGGGTCTATTGCTGCCTTGGCACCTTATGGCCGTTCTGCTGGGAGTCAAAGATTTTCGAATCGGACGAAAAACTGATAGTGAATTGTAACGTTCAGGGCCACCTAATGACGATTGATCACTCAAATTGCGTCCCGATTCAATACATTGTCCTCCAGCAGACTGTCTCCATGGGTCTATTGCAGCCTCGGGCACCTTATGGCCGTTCAGCTGTGACTCAAAGATTTTCGAATCGGACGAAAAACTGATAGTGAATTGTAACGTTCAGGGCCTCCTAATGACGATGGAACACTCAAATTGCGTCCCGATTCAATACATCGTCCACCAGCCGACTTGTCTCCATGGGTCTATTGCTGGCTCGGGCACCTTATGGCCGTTCTGCTGTGAGTCAAAGATTTTCGAATCGGACGAAAAACTGATAGTGAATTGTAACTTTCAGGGCCACCTAATGACGATGGATCACTCAAATTGCGTCCCGATTCAATACATCTTCCTCCAGCAGACTTGTCTCCATGGGTCGATTGCTGCCTCGGGCACCTTATGGCCGTTCTGCTGTGAGTCTAGATTATAGAATGGGATGAAAAACTGATAGTGAATTGTAACGTTCAGGGCCACTTAATGACGATGGATCACTCAAATTGCGTCCCGATTCAATACATCGTCCTCCAGCAGACTTGTCTCCATGGGTCTATTGCTGCCTCGGGCACCTTATGGCAGGCCTGCTGTGACTCAAAGATTTTCGAATCGGACGAAAAACTGATAGTGAATTGTAACGTTCAGGGCCTCCTAATGACGATGGAACACTCAAATTGCGTCCCGATTCAATACATCGTCCTCCAGCAGACTTGTCTCCATGCGTCTATTGCTGCCTCGGGCACCTTATGGCCGTTCTGCTGTGAGTCAAAGATTTTCGAATCGGACGAAAAACTGATAGTGAATTGTAACGTTCAGGGCCTCCTAATGACGATGGATCACTCAAATTGCGTCCCGATTCAATACATCGTCCTCCAGCCGACTTGACTCCATGGGTCTATTGCTGCCTCGGGCACCTTATGGCCGTTCTGCTGTGAGTCTAGTTTATCGAATGGGACAAAAAACTGATAGTGAATTGTAACGTTCAGGGCCTCCTAATGACGATGGATCACTCAAATTGCGTCGCGATTCAATACATCGTCCTCCAGCCGAGTTGACTCCATGGGTCTATTGCTGCCTCGGGCACCTTATGGACGTTCTGCTGTGAATCTAGATTATCGAATGGGACGAAAAACTGATAGTGAATTGTAACGTTCAGGGCCACCTAATGACGATGGATCACTCAAATTGCGTCCCGATTCAATACATCGTCCCCAGCCGACTTGACTCCATGGGACTATTGCTGCCTCGGGCACCTTATGGCCGTTCTGCTGTGAATCTAGATTATCGAATGGGACGAAAAACGGATAGTGAATTGTAACGTTCAGGGCCACCTAATGACGATGGATCGCTCAAATTGCGTCCCGATTCAATACAACGTCCCCAGCCGACTTGTCTCCATGGGTCTATTGCTGCCTCGGGCACCTTATGGCCGTTCTGCTGTGAAACTAGATTATCGAATGGGACGAAAAACTGATAGTGAATTGTAACGTTCAGGGCCACCTAATGACGATGGATCGCTCAAATTGCGTCCCGATTCAATACATCGTCCCCAGCCGACTTGTCTCCATGGGTCTATTGCTGCCTCGGGCACCTTATGGCCGTTCTGCTGTGAAACTAGATTATCGAATGGGACGAAAAACTGATAGTGAATTGTAACGTTCAGGGCCACCTAATGACGATGGATCACTCAAATTGCGTCCTGATTCAATACATCGTCCTCCAGCAGACTTGACTTCATGGGTCTATTGCTGCCTCGGGCTCCTTATGGCCGTTCTGTTGTGAGTCAAAGATTTTCGAATCGGAGGAAAAACTGATAGTGATTTGTAACATTCAGGGCCACCTAATGACGATGGACCACACAAATTGCGTCCCGATTCGGTACATCGTCCACTAGCCGACATGACTCCATGGGACTATTGCTGCCTCGGGCACCTTATGGCCGTTCTGCTGTGAGTCAAAGATTTTCGAATCGGACGAAAAACTGATAGTGAATTGTAACGTTCAGGGCCACCTAATGACGATGGATCACTCAAATCGCGTCCCGATTCAATACATCGTCCTCCAGCCGACATGTCTCCATGGGTCTATTGCTACCTTGGCACCTTATGGCCGTTCTGCTGGGAGTCAAAGATTTTCGAATCGGACGAAAAACTGATAGTGAATTGTAACGTTCAGGGCCACCTAATGACGATTGATCACTCAAATTGCGTCCCGATTCAATACATTGTCCTCCAGCAGACTGTCTCCATGGGTCTATTGCAGCCTCGGGCACCTTATGGCCGTTCAGCTGTGACTCAAAGATTTTCGAATCGGACGAAAAACTGATAGTGAATTGTAACGTTCAGGGCCTCCTAATGACGATGGAACACTCAAATTGCGTCCCGATTCAATACATCGTCCACCAGCCGACTTGTCTCCATGGGTCTATTGCTGGCTCGGGCACCTTATGGCCGTTCTGCTGTGAGTCAAAGATTTTCGAATCGGACGAAAAACTGATAGTGAATTGTAACTTTCAGGGCCACCTAATGACGATGGATCACTCAAATTGCGTCCCGATTCAATACATCGTCCTCCAGCAGACTTGTCTCCATGGGTCGATTGCTGCCTCGGGCACCTTATGGCCGTTCTGCTGTGAGTCTAGATTATAGAATGGGATGAAAAACTGATAGTGAATTGTAACGTTCAGGGCCACTTAATGACGATGGATCACTCAAATTGCGTCCCGATTCAATACATCGTCCTCCAGCAGACTTGTCTCCATGGGTCTATTGCTGCCTCGGGCACCTTATGGCAGGCCTGCTGTGACTCAAAGATTTTCGAATCGGACGAAAAACTGATAGTGAATTGTAACGTTCAGGGCCTCCTAATGACGATGGAACACTCAAATTGCGTCCCGATTCAATACATCGTCCTCCAGCAGACTTGTCTCCATGCGTCTATTGCTGCCTCGGGCACCTTATGGCCGTTCTGCTGTGAGTCAAAGATTTTCGAATCGGACGAAAAACTGATAGTGAATTGTAACGTTCAGGGCCTCCTAATGACGATGGATCACTCAAATTGCGTCCCGATTCAATACATCGTCCTCCAGCCGACTTGAGTCCATGGGTCTATTGCTGCCTCGGGCACCTTATGGCCGTTCTGCTGTGAGTCTAGATTATCGAATGGGACAAAAAACTGATAGTGAATTGTAACGTTCAGGGCCTCCTAATGACGATGGATCACTCAAATTGCGTCGCGATTCAATACATCGTCCTCCAGCCGAGTTGACTCCATGGGTCTATTGCTGCCTCGGGCACCTTATGGACGTTCTGCTGTGAATCTAGATTATCGAATGGGACGAAAAACTGATAGTGAATTGTAACGTTCAGGGCCACCTAATGACGATGGATCACTCAAATTGCGTCCCGATTCAATACATCGTCCCCAGCCGACTTGACTCCATGGGACTATTACTGCCTCGGGCACCTTATGGCCGTTCTGCTGTGAGTCTAGATTATATAATGGGATGAAAAACTGATGGTGAATTGTAACGTTCAGGGCCACCTAATGACGATGGATCACTCAAATTGCGTCCCGATTCAATACATCGTCCTCCAGCAGACTTGTCTCCATGGGTCTATTGCTGCCTCGGGCACCTTATGGCAGGCCTGCTGTGACTCAAAGATTTTCGAATCGGACGAAAAACTGATAGTGAATCGTAACGTTCAGGGCCTCCTAATGACGATGGAACACTCAAATTGCGTCCCGATTCAATACATCGTCCTCCAGCAGACTTGTCTCCATGTGTCTATTGCTGCCTCGGGCACCTTATGGCCGTTCTGCTGTGAGTCAAAGATTTTCGAATCGGACGAAAAACTGATAGTGATTTGTAACATTCAGGGCCACCTAATGACGATGGACCACACAAATTGCGTCCCGATTCAGTACATCGTCCACTAGCCGACTTGACTCCATGGGACTATTGCTGCCTCGGGCACCTAATGGCCGTTCTGCTGTGAGTCTAGATTATAGAATGGGATGAAAAACTGATAGTGAATTGTAACGTTCAGGGCCACCTAATGACGATTGATCACTCAAATTGCGTCCCGATTCAATACATCGTCCTCCAGCAGACTTGTCTCCATGGGTCTATTGCTGCCTCGGGCACCTTATGGCAGGCCTGCTGTGACTCAAAGATTTTCGAATCGGACGAAAAACTGATAGTGAATTGTAACGTTCAGGGCCTCCTAATGACGATGGAACACTCAAATTGCGTCCCGATTCAATACATCGTCCTCCAGCAGACTTGTCTCCATGGGTCTATTGCGGCCTCGGGCACCTTATGGCCGTTCTGCTGTGAGTCTAGATTATCGAATCGGACGAAAAACTGATAGTGAATTGTAACGCTCAGGGCCTCCTAATGACGATGGATCACTCAAATTGCGTCCCGAATCAATACATCGTCTTCCAGCCGACTTGACTCCATGGGTCTATTGCTGCCTCGGGCACCTTATGGCCGTTCTGCTGTGAGTCTAGATTATCGAATGGGACGAATAAATGATAGTGAATTGTAACGTTCAGGGCCTCCTAATGACGATGGATCACTCAAATTGCGTCCCGATTCAATACATCGTCCTCCAGCAGACTTGTCTCCATGGGTCGATTGCTGCCTCGGGCACCTAATGGACGTCCTGCTGTGAGTCAAAGATTATCGAATGGGACAAAAAACTGATAGTGAATTGTAACATTCTGGGTCACCTAATGACGATGGACCACGCAAATTGCGTCCCGATTCAATACATCGTCCTCCAGCCGAGTTGACTCCATGGGTCTATTGCTGCCTCGGGCACCTTATGGCCGTTCTGCTGTGAATCTAGATTATCGAATGGGACGAAAAACTGATAGTGAATTGTAACTTTCAGGGCCACCTAATGACGATGGATCACTCAAATTGCGTCCCGATTCAATACATCGTCCCCAGCCGACTTGTCTCCATGGGTCTATTGCTGCCTCGGGCACCTTATGGCCGTTCTGCTGTGAGTCTAGATAATCGAATGGGACGAAAAACTGATAGTGAATTGTAACGTTCAGGGCCACCTAATGACGATGGATCACTCAAATTGCGTCCCGATTCAATACATCGTCCTCCTGCAGACTTGTCTCCATGGGTCGATTGCTGCCTCGGGCACCTTATGGCCGTTCTGCTGTGAGTCAAAGATTTTCGAATCGGACGAAAAACTGATAGTGATTTGTAACATTCAGGGCCACCTAATGACGATGGTCCACACAAATTGCGTCCCGATTCAGTACATCGTCCTCCAGCCGACTTGACTCCATGGGACTATTGCTGCCTCGGGCACCTAATGGCCGTTCTGCTGTGAGTCTAGATTATAGAATGGGATGAAAAACTGATAGTGAATTGTAACGTTCAGGGCCACCTAATGACGATGGATCACTCAAATTGTGTCCCGATTCAATACATCGTCCTCCAGCAGACTTGTCTCCATGGGTCTATTGCTGCCTCGGGCACCTTATGGCAGGCCTGCTGTGACTCAAAGATTTTCGAATCGGACGAAAAACTGATAGTGAATTGTAACGTTCAGGGCCTCCTAATGACGATGGAACACTCAAATTGCGTCTCGATTCAATACATCGTCCTCCAACAGACTTGTCTCCATGGGTCTATTGCTGCCTCGGGCACCTTATGAAAGGCCTGCTGTGACTCAAAGATTTTCGAATCGGACGAAAAACTGATAGTGAATTGTAACGTTCAGGGCCTCCTAATGACGATGGAACACTCAAATTGTGTCCCGATTCAATACATCGTTCTCCAGCAGACTTGTCTCCATGCGTCTATTGCTGCCTCGGGCACCTTATGGCCGTTCTGCTGTGAGTCAAAGATTTTCGAATCGGACGAAAAACTGATAGTGAATTGTAACGTTCAGGGCCACCTAATGACGATGGATCACTCAAATTGCGTCCCGATTCAATACATCGTCCTCCAGCCGACTTGACTCCATGGGTCTATTGCTGCCTCGGGTACCTTATGGCCGTTCTGCTGTGAGTCTAGATTATCGAATGGGACAAAAAAATTGATAGTGAATTGTAACGTTCAGGGCCTCCTAATGACGATGGATCACTCAAATTGCGTCCCGATTCAATACATCGTCCTCCAGCAGACTTGTCTCAATGGGTCTATTGCTGCCTCGGGCACCTTATGGCCGTTCTGCTGTGAGTCTAGATTATCGAATGGTACGAAAAACTGATAGTGAATTGTAACGTTCAGGCCACCTAATGACGATGGATCTCTCAAATTGCATCCCGATTCAATACATCGTCCTGCAGCCGACTTGCCTCCATGGGTCTATTGCTGCCTCGGGCACCTTATGGCCGTTCTGCTGTGAGTCTAGATTATCGAATCGGACGAAAAACTGATAGTGAATAGTAACGCTCAGGGCCTCCTAATGACGATGGATCACTCAAATTGCGTCCCGAATCAATATATCGTCCTCCAGCCGACTTGACTCCATGGGTCTATTGCTGCCTCGGGCACCTTCTGGCCGTTCTGCTGTGAGTCTAGATTATCGAATGGGACGAAAAACTGATAGAGAATTGTAACATTCAGGGCCACCTAATGACGATGGACCACGCAAATTGCGTCTCGATTCAATACATCGTCCTCCAGCCGTGTTGACTCCATGGGTCTATTGCTGCCTCGGGCACCTTATGGCCGTTCTGCTGTGAGTCTAGATAATCGAATGGAACGAAAAACTGATAGTGAATTGTAACGTTCAAGGCCTCCTAATGACGATGGATCACTCAAATTGCGTCCCGATTCAATACATCGTCTTCCAGCCGACTTGACTCCATGGGTCTATTGCTGCCACGGGCACCTTATGGCCGTTCTGCTGTGAGTCTAGATTATCGAATGGGACGAATAAATGATAGTGAATTGTAACGTTCAGGGCCTCCTAATGACGATGGATCACTCAAATTCCGTCCCGATTCAATACATCGTCCTCCATGGGTCGATTGCTGCCTCGGGCACCTAATGGACGTTCTGCTGTGAGTCAAAGATTATCGAATGGGACAAAAAACTGATAGTGAATTGTAACATTCTGGGTCACCTAATGACGATGGACCACGCAAATTGCGTCCCGATTCAATACATCGTCCTCCAGCCGAGTTGACTCCATGGGTCTATTGCTGCCTCGGGCACCTTATGGCCGTTCTGCTGTGAATCTAGATTATCGAATGGGACGAAAAACTGATAGTGAATTGTAACGTTCAGGGCCACCTAATGACGATGGATCACTCAAATTGCGTCCCGATTCAATACATCGTCCCCAGCCGACTTGTCTCCATGGGTCTATTGCTGCCTCGGGCACCTTATGGCCGTTCTGCTGTGAGTCTAGATAATCGAATGGGACGAAAAACTGATAGTGAATTGTAACGTTCAGGGCCACCTAATGACGATGGATCACTCAAATTGCGTCCCGATTCAATACATCGTCCTCCTGCAGACTTGTCTCCATGGGTCGATTGCTGCCTCGGGCACCTTATGGCCGTTCTGCTGTGAGTCAAAGATTTTCGAATCGGACGAAAAACTGATAGTGATTTGTAACATTCAGGGCCACCTAATGACGATGGTCCACACAAATTGCGTCCCGATTCAGTACATCGTCCTCCAGCCGACTTGACTCCATGGGACTATTGCTGCCTCGGGCACCTAATGGCCGTTCTGCTGTGAGTCTAGATTATAGAATGGGATGAAAAACTGATAGTGAATTGTAACGTTCAGGGCCACCTAATGACGATGGATCACTCAAATTGTGTCCCGATTCAATACATCGTCCTCCAGCAGACTTGTCTCCATGGGTCTATTGCTGCCTCGGGCACCTTATGGCAGGCCTGCTGTGACTCAAAGATTTTCGAATCGGACGAAAAACTGATAGTGAATTGTAACGTTCAGGGCCTCCTAATGACGATGGAACACTCAAATTGCGTCTCGATTCAATACATCGTCCTCCAACAGACTTGTCTCCATGGGTCTATTGCTGCCTCGGGCACCTTATGAAAGGCCTGCTGTGACTCAAAGATTTTCGAATCGGACGAAAAACTGATAGTGAATTGTAACGTTCAGGGCCTCCTAATGACGATGGAACACTCAAATTGTGTCCCGATTCAATACATCGTTCTCCAGCAGACTTGTCTCCATGCGTCTATTGCTGCCTCGGGCACCTTATGGCCGTTCTGCTGTGAGTCAAAGATTTTCGAATCGGACGAAAAACTGATAGTGAATTGTAACGTTCAGGGCCACCTAATGACGATGGATCACTCAAATTGCGTCCCGATTCAATACATCGTCCTCCAGCCGACTTGACTCCATGGGTCTATTGCTGCCTCGGGTACCTTATGGCCGTTCTGCTGTGAGTCTAGATTATCGAATGGGACAAAAAACTGATAGTGAATTGTAACGTTCAGGGCCTCCTAATGACGATGGATCACTCAAATTGCGTCCCGATTCAATACATCGTCCTCCAGCAGACTTGTCTCAATGGGTCTATTGCTGCCTCGGGCACCTTATGGCCGTTCTGCTGTGAGTCTAGATTATCGAATGGTACGAAAAACTGATAGTGAATTGTAACGTTCAGGCCACCTAATGACGATGGATCTCTCAAATTGCATCCCGATTCAATACATCGTCCTGCAGCCGACTTGCCTCCATGGGTCTATTGCTGCCTCGGGCACCTTATGGCCGTTCTGCTGTGAGTCTAGATTATCGAATCGGACGAAAAACTGATAGTGAATAGTAACGCTCAGGGCCTCCTAATGACGATGGATCACTCAAATTGCGTCCCGAATCAATATATCGTCCTCCAGCCGACTTGACTCCATGGGTCTATTGCTGCCTCGGGCACCTTCTGGCCGTTCTGCTGTGAGTCTAGATTATCGAATGGGACGAAAAACTGATAGAGAATTGTAACATTCAGGGCCACCTAATGACGATGGACCACGCAAATTGCGTCTCGATTCAATACATCGTCCTCCAGCCGTGTTGACTCCATGGGTCTATTGCTGCCTCGGGCACCTTATGGCCGTTCTGCTGTGAGTCTAGATAATCGAATGGAACGAAAAACTGATAGTGAATTGTAACGTTCAAGGCCTCCTAATGACGATGGATCACTCAAATTGCGTCCCGATTCAATACATCGTCTTCCAGCCGACTTGACTCCATGGGTCTATTGCTGCCACGGGCACCTTATGGCCGTTCTGCTGTGAGTCTAGATTATCGAATGGGACGAATAAATGATAGTGAATTGTAACGTTCAGGGCCTCCTAATGACGATGGATCACTCAAATTCCGTCCCGATTCAATACATCGTCCTCCATGGGTCGATTGCTGCCTCGGGCACCTAATGGACGTTCTGCTGTGAGTCAAAGATTATCGAATGGGACAAAAAACTGATAGTGAATTGTAACATTCTGGGTCACCTAATGACGATGGACCACGCAAATTGCGTCCCGATTCAATACATCGTCCTCCAGCCGAGTTGACTCCATGGGTCTATTGCTGCCTCGGGCACCTTATGGCCGTTCTGCTGTGAATCTAGATTATCGAATGGGACGAAAAACTGATAGTGAATTGTAACGTTCAGGGCCACCTAATGACGATGGATCACTCAAATTGCGTCCCGATTCAATACATCGTCCCCAGCCGACTTGTCTCCATGGGTCTATTGCTGCCTCGGGCACCTTATGGCCGTTCTGCTGTGAGTCTAGATAATCGAATGGGACGAAAAACTGATAGTGAATTGTAACGTTCAGGGCCACCTAATGACGATGGATCACTCAAATTGCGTCCCGATTCAATACATCGTCCTCCTGCAGACTTGTCTCCATGGGTCGATTGCTGCCTCGGGCACCTTATGGCCGTTCTGCTGTGAGTCAAAGATTTTCGAATCGGACGATAAACTGATAGTGATTTGTAACATTCAGGGCCACCTAATGACGATGGACCACACAAATTGCGTCCCGATTCAGTACATCGTCCTCCAGCCGACTTGACTCCATGGGACTATTGCTGCCTCGGGCACCTAATGGCCGTTCTGCTGTGAGTCTAGATTATAGAATGGGATGAAAAACTGATAGTGAATTGTAACGTTCAGGGCCACCTAATGACGATGGATCACTCAAATTGCGTCCCGATTCAATACATCGTCCTCCAGCAGACTTGTCTCCATGGGTCTATTGCTGCCTCGGGCACCTTATGGCAGGCCTGCTGTGACTCAAAGATTTTCGAATCGGACGAAAAACTGATAGTGAATTGTAACGTTCAGGGCCTCCTAATGACGATGGAACACTCAAATTGCGTCTCGATTCAATACATCGTCCTCCAACAGACTTGTCTCCATGGGTCTATTGCTGCCTCGGGCACCTTATGAAAGGCCTGCTGTGACTCAAAGATTTTCGAATCGGACGAAAAACTGATAGTGAATTGTAACGTTCAGGGCCTCCTAATGACGATGGAACACTCAAATTGCGTCCCGATTCAATACATCGTTCTCCAGCAGACTTGTCTCCATGCGTCTATTGCTGCCTCGGGCACCTTATGGCCGTTCTGCTGTGAGTCAAAGATTTTCGAATCGGACGAAAAACTGATAGTGAATTGTAACGTTCAGGGCCACCTAATGACGATGGATCACTCAAATTGCGTCCCGATTCAATACATCGTCCTCCAGCCGACTTGACTCCATGGGTCTATTGCTGCCTCGGGTACCTTATGGCCGTTCTGCTGTGAGTCTAGATTATCGAATGGGACAAAAAACTGATATTGAATTGTAACGTTCAGGGCCTCCTAATGACGATGGATCACTCAAATTGCGTCCCGATTCAATACATCGTCCTCCAGCAGACTTGTCTCCATGGGTCTATTGCTGCCTCGGGCACCATATGGCCGTTCTGCTGTGAGTCTAGATTATCGAATGGTACGAAAAACTGATAGTGAATTGTAACGTTCAGGCCACCTAATGGCGATGGATCTCTCAAATTGCATCCCGATTCAATACATCGTCCTGCAGCCGACTTGACTCCATGGGTCTATTGCTGCCTCGGGCACCTTATGGCCGTTCTGCTGTGAGTCTAGATTATCGAATCGGACGAAAAACTGATAGTGAATAGTAACGCTCAGGGCCTCCTAATGACGATGGATCACTCAATTTGCGTCCCGAATCAATATATCGTCCTCCAGCCGACTTGACTCCATGGGTCTATTGCTGCCTCGGGCACCTTCTGGCCGTTCTGCTGTGAGTCTAGATTATCGAATGGGACGAAAAACTGATAGTGAATTGTAACATTCAGGGCCACCTAATGACGATGGACCACGCAAATTGCGTCTCGATTCAATACATCGTCCTCCAGCCGTGTTGACTCCATGGGTCTATTGCTGCCTCGGGCACCTTATGGACGTTCTGCTGTGAATCTAGATTATCGAATGGGACGAAAAACTGATGGTGAATTGTAACGTCCAGGGCCACCTAATGACGATGGAACACTCAAATTGCGTCCCGATTCAATACATCGTCTCCAGCCGACTTGACTCCATGGGACTATTGCTGCCTCGGGCACCTTATGGCCGTTCTGCTGTGAGTCTAGATTATCGAATGGGACGAAAAACTCATAGTGAATTGTAACGTTCAGGGCCACCTAATGACGATGGATCTCTCAAATTGCGTCCTGATTCAATACATCGTCCTCCAGCCGACTTGACTCCATGGATCTATTTCTGCCTCGGGCACCTTATGGCCGTTCTGCTGTGATTCTAGATTATCGAATGGAACGAAAAACTGATAGTGAATTGTAACGTTCAAGGCCTCCTAATGACGATGGATCACTCAAATTGCGTCCCGATTCAATACATCGTCCTCCAGCCGACTTGACTCCATGGGTCTATTGCTGCCTCGGGCACCTTATGACCGTTCTGCTGTGAGTCTAGATTATCGAATGGGACGGAAAACTGATAGTGAATTGTAACGTTCAGGGCCTCCTAATGACGATGGATCACTCAAATTGCGTCCCGATTCAATACATCGTCCTCCAGCAGACTTGTCTCCATGGGTCGATTGCTGCCTCGGGCACCTAACGGCCGTTCTGCTGTGAGTCAAAGATTTTCGAATCGGACGAAAAACTGATAGTGAATTGTAACATTCTGGGTCAACTAATGACGATGGACCACGCAAATTGCGTCCCGATACAATACATCGTCATCCAGCTGAGTTGACTCCATGGGTCTATTGCTGCCTCGGGCACCTTATGGCCGTTCTGCTGTGAGTCTAGATTATCGAATGGTACGAAAAACTGATAGTGAATTGTAACGTTCAAGGCCTCCTAATGACGATGGATCACTCAAATTGCGACCCGATTCAATACATCGTCTTCCAGCCGACTTGACTCCATGGGTCTATTGCTGCCTCGGGCACCTTATGGCCGTTCTGCTGTGAGTCTAGATTATCGAATGGGACGAATAAATGATAGTGAATTGTAACGTTCAGGGCCTCCTAATGACGATGGATCACTCAAATTGCGTCCCGATTCAATACATCGTCCTCCATGGGTCGATTGCTGCCTCGGGCACCTAATGGACGTTCTGCTGTGAGTCAAAGATTATCGAATGGGACAAAAAACTGATAGTGAATTGTAACATTCTGGGTCACCTAATGACGATGGACCACGCAAATTGCGTCCCGATTCAATACATCGTCCTCCAGCCGAGTTGACTCCATGGGTCTATTGCTGCCTCGGGCACCTTATGGCCGTTCTGCTGTGAATCTAGATTATCGAATGGGACGAAAAACTGATAGTGAATTGTAACGTTCAGGGCCACCTAATAACGATGGATCACTCAAATTGCGTCCCGATTCAATACATCGTCCCCTGCCGACTTGTCTCCATGGGTCTATTGCTGCCTCGGGCACCTTATGGCCGTTCTGCTGTGAGTCTAGATAATCGAATGGGACGAAAAACTGATAGTGAATTGTAACGTTCAGGGCCACCTAATGACGATGGATCACTCAAATTGCGTCCCGATTAAATACATCGTCCTCCTGCAGACTTGTCTCCATGGGTCGATTGCTGCCTCGGGCACCTTATGGCCGTTCTGCTGTGAGTCAAAGATTTTCGAATCGGACGAAAAACTGATAGTGATTTGTAACATTCAGGGCCACCTAATGACGATGGACCACACAAATTGCGTCCCGATTCAGTACATCGTCCTCCAGCCGACTTGACTCCATGGGACTATTGCTGCCTCGGGCACCTAATGGCCGTTCTGCTGTGAGTCTAGATTATAGAATGGGATGAAAAACTGATAGTGAATTGTAACGTTCAGGGCCACCTAATGACGATGGATCACTCAAATTGCGTCCCGATTCAATACATCGTCCTCCAGCAGACTTGTCTCCATGGGTCTATTGCTGCCTCGGGCACCTTATGGCAGGCCTGCTGTGACTCAAAGATTTTCGAATCGGACGAAAAACTGATAGTGAATTGTAACGTTCAGGGCCTCCTAATGACGATGGAACACTCAAATTGCGTCTCGATTCAATACATCGTCCTCCAACAGACTTGTCTCCATGGGTCTATTGCTGCCTCGGGCACCTTATGAAAGGCCTGCTGTGACTCAAAGATTTTCGAATCGGACGAAAAACTGATAGTGAATTGTAACGTTCAGGGCCTCCTAATGACGATGGAACACTCAAATTGCGTCCCGATTCAATACATCGTTCTCCAGCAGACTTGTCTCCATGCGTCTATTGCTGCCTCGGGCACCTTATGGCCGTTCTGCTGTGAGTCAAAGATTTTCGAATCGGACGAAAAACTGATAGTGAATTGTAACGTTCAGGGCCACCTAATGACGATGGATCACTCAAATTGCGTCCCGATTCAATACATCGTCCTCCAGCCGACTTGACTCCATGGGTCTATTGCTGCCTCGGGTACCTTATGGCCGTTCTGCTGTGAGTCTAGATTATCGAATGGGACAAAAAACTGATAGTGAATTGTAACGTTCAGGGCCTCCTAATGACGATGGATCACTCAAATTGCGTCCCGATTCAATACATCGTCCTCCAGCAGACTTGTCTCCATGGGTCTATTGCTGCCTCGGGCACCTTATGGCCGTTCTGCTGTGAGTCTAGATTATCGAATGGTACGAAAAACTGATAGTGAATTGTAACGTTCAGGCCACCTAATGGCGATGGATCTCTCAAATTGCATCCCGATTCAATACATCGTCCTGCAGCCGACTTGACTCCATGGGTCTATTGCTGCCTCGGGCACCTTATGGCCGTTCTGCTGTGAGTGTAGATTATCGAATCGGACGAAAAACTGATAGTGAATAGTAACGCTCAGGGCCTCCTAATGACGATGGATCACTCAAATTGCGTCCCGAAACAATATATCGTCCTCCAGCCGACTTGACTCCATGGGTCTATTGCTGCCTCGGGCACCTTCTGGCCGTTCTGCTGTGAGTCTAGATTATCGAATGGGACGAAAAACTGATAGTGAATTGTAACATTCAGGGCCACCTAATGACGATGGACCACGCAAATTGCGTCTCGATTCAATACATCGTCCTCCAGCCGTGTTGACTCCATGGGTCTATTGCTGCCTCGGGCACCTTATGGACGTTCTGCTGTGAATCTAGATTATCGAATGGGACGAAAAACTGATGGTGAATTGTAACGTCCAGGGCCACCTAATGACGATGGAACACTCAAATTGCGTCCCGATTCAATACATCGTCTCCAGCCGACTTGACTCCATGGGACTATTGCTGCCTCGGGCACCTTATGGCCGTTCTGCTGTGAGTCTAGATTATCGAATGGGACGAAAAACTCATAGTGAATTGTAACGTTCAGGGCCACCTAATGACGATGGATCTCTCAAATTGCGTCCTGATTCAATACATCGTCCTCCAGCCGACTTGACTCCATGGATCTATTTCTGCCTCGGGCACCTTATGGCCGTTCTGCTGTGATTCTAGATTATCGAATGGAACGAAAAACTGATAGTGAATTGTAACGTTCAAGGCCTCCTAATGACGATGGATCACTCAAATTGCGTCCCGATTCAATACATCGTCCTCCAGCCGACTTGACTCCATGGGTCTATTGCTGCCTCGGGCACCTTATGACCGTTCTGCTGTGAATCTAGATTATCGAATGGGACGGAAAACTGATAGTGAATTGTAACGTTCAGGGCCTCCTAATGACGATGGATCACTCAAATTGCGTCCCGATTCAATACATCGTCCTCCAGCAGACTTGTCTCCATGGGTCGATTGCTGCCTCGGGCACCTAACGGCCGTTCTGCTGTGAGTCAAAGATTTTCGAATCGGACGAAAAACTGATAGTGAATTGTAACATTCTGGGTCAACTAATGACGATGGACCACGCAAATTGCGTCCCGATACAATACATCGTCATCCAGCTGAGTTGACTCCATGGGTCTATTGCTGCCTCGGGCACCTTATGGCCGTTCTGCTGTGAATCTAGATTATCGAATGGGACGAAAAACTGATAGTGAATTGTAACGTTCAGGGCCACCTAATGACGATGGATCACTCAAATTGCGTCCCGATTCAATTCATCGTCCCCAGCCGACTTGTCTCCATGGAACTATTGCTGCCTCGGGCACCTTATGGCCGTTCTGCTGTGAGTCTAGATAATCGAATGGGACGAAAAACTGATAGTGAATTGTAACGTTCAGGGCCACCTAATGACGATGGATCACTCAAATTGCGTCCCGATTCAATACATCGTCCTCCAGCAGACTTGTCTCCATGGGTCTATTGCTGCCTCGGGCACCTTATGGCAGGCCTGCTGTGATTCAAAGATTTTCGAATCGGACGAAAAACTGATAGTGAACGTTCAGGGCCTCCTAATGACAATGGAACACTCAAATTGGTCCCGATTCAATACATCGTCCTCCAGCAGACTTGTTTCCATGGGTCTATTGTTGCCTCGGGCACCTTATGGCCGTTCTGCTGTGAGTCAAAGATTTTCGAATCGGACGAAAAACTGATAGTGAATTGTAACTTTCAGGGCAACCTAATGACTATGGATCACTCAAATTGCGTCCCGATTCAATACATCGTCCTCCAGCCGACTTGTCTCCATGGGTCTATTGCTGCCTCGGGCACCTTATGGCCGTTCTGCTGTGAGTCAAAGATTATCGAATCGGACGAAAAACTGATAGTAAATTGGAACGTTCAGGGCCTCCTAATGACGATGGAACACTCAAATTGCGTCCCGATTCAATACTTCGTCCTCCAGCGGACTTTCTCCATTGGTCTATTGCTGCCTCGGGCACCTAATGGCCGTTCTGCTGTGAGTCAAAGATTTTCGAATCGGACGAAAAACTGATAGTGAATTGTAACTTTCAGGGCAACCTAATGACGATGGATCACTCAAATTGCGTCCCGATTCAATACATCGTCCTCCAGCAGACTTGTCTCCATGGGTCTATTGCTGCCTCGGGCACCTAACGGCCGTTCTGCTGTGAGTCAAAGATTTTCGAATCGAACGAAAAACTGATAGTGAATTGTAACATTCTGGGTCAACTAATGACGATGGACCACGCAAATTGCGTCCCGATACAATACATCGTCATCCAGCTGAGTTGACTCCATGGGTCTATTGCTGCCTCGGGCACCTTATGGCCGTTCTGCTGTGAGTCTAGATTATCGAATGGTACGAAAAACTGATAGTGAATTGTAACGTTCAGGCCACCTAATGACGATGGATCTCTCAAATTGCATCCCGATTCAATACATCGTCCTGCAGCCGACTTGCCTCCATGGGTCTATTGCTGCCTCGGGCACCTTATGGCCGTTCTGCTGTGAGTCTAGATTATCGAATCGGACGAAAAACTGATAGTGAATAGTAACGCTCAGGGCCTCCTAATGACGATGGATCACTCAAATTGCGTCCCGAATCAATATATCGTCCTCCAGCCGACTTGACTCCATGGGTCTATTGCTGCCTCGGGCACCTTCTGGCCGTTCTGCTGTGAGTCTAGATTATCGAATGGGACGAAAAACTGATAGTGAATTGTAACATTCAGGGCCACCTAATGACGATGGACCACGCAAATTGCGTCTCGATTCAATACATCGTCCTCCAGCCGTGTTGACTCCATGGGTCTATTGCTGCCTCGGGCACCTTATGGCCGTTCTGCTGTGAGTCTAGATAATCGAATGGAACGAAAAACTGATAGTGAATTGTAACGTTCAAGGCCTCCTAATGACGATGGATCACTCAAATTGCGTCCCGATTCAATACATCGTCTTCCAGCCGACTTGACTCCATGGGTCTATTGCTGCCTCGGGCACCTTATGGCCGTTCTGCTGTGAGTCTAGATTATCGAATGGGACGAATAAATGATAGTGAATTGTAACGTTCAGGGCCTCCTAATGACGATGGATCACTCAAATTGCGTCCCGATTCAATACATCGTCCTCCATGGGTCGATAGCTGCCTCGGGCACCTAATGGACGTTCTGCTGTGAGTCAAAGATTATCGAATGGGACAAAAAACTGATAGTGAATTGTAACATTCTGGGTCACCTAATGACGATGGACCACGCAAATTGCGTCCCGATTCAATACATCGTCCTCCAGCCGAGTTGACTCCATGGGTCTATTGCTGCCTCGGGCACCTTATGGCCGTTCTGCTGTGAATCTAGATTATCGAATGGGACGAAAAACTGATAGTGAATTGTAACGTTCAGGGCCACCTAATGACGATGGATCACTCAAATTGCGTCCCGATTCAATACATCGTCCCCAGCCGACTTGTCTCCATGGGTCTATTGCTGCCTCGGGCACCTTATGGCCGTTCTGCTGTGAGTCTAGATAATCGAATGGGACGAAAAACTGATAGTGAATTGTAACGTTCAGGGCCACCTAATGACGATGGATCACTCAAATTGCGTCCCGATTAAATACATCGTCCTCCTGCAGACTTGTCTCCATGGGTCGATTGCTTCCTCGGGCACCTTATGGCCGTTCTGCTGTGAGTCAAAGATTTTCGAATCGGACGAAAAACTGATAGTGATTTGTAACATTCAGGGCCACCTAATGACGATGGACCACACAAATTGCGTCCCGATTCAGTACATCGTCCTCCAGCCGACTTGACTCCATGGGACTATTGCTGCCTCGGGCACCTAATGGCCGTTCTGCTGTGAGTCTAGATTATAGAATGGGATGAAAAACTGATAGTGAATTGTAACGTTCAGGGCCACCTAATGACGATGGATCACTCAAATTGCGTCCCGATTCAATACATCGTCCTCCAGCAGACTTGTCTCCATGGGTCTATTGCTGCCTCGGGCACCTTATGGCAGGCCTGCTGTGACTCAAAGATTTTCGAATCGGACGAAAAACTGATAGTGAATTGTAACATTCAGGGCCTCCTAATGACGATGGAACACTCAAATTGCGTCTCGATTCAATACATCGTCCTCCAACAGACTTGTCTCCATGGGTCTATTGCTGCCTCGGGCACCTTATGAAAGGCCTGCTGTGACTCAAAGATTTTCGAATCGGACGAAAAACTGATAGTGAATTGTAACGTTCAGGGCCTCCTAATGACGATGGAACACTCAAATTGCGTCCCGATTCAATACATCGTTCTCCAGCAGACTTGTCTCCATGCGTCTATTGCTGCCTCGGGCACCTTATGGCCGTTCTGCTGTGAGTCAAAGATATTCGAATCGGACGAAAAACTGATAGTGAATTGTAACGTTCAGGGCCACCTAATGACGATGGATCACTCAAATTGCGTCCCGATTCAATACATCGTCCTCCAGTCGACTTGACTCCATGGGTCTATTGCTGCCTCGGTACCTTATGGCCGTTCTGCTGTGAGTCTAGATTATCGAATGGGACAAAAAACTGATAGTGAATTGTAACGTTCAGGGCCTCCTAATGACGATGGATCACTCAAATTGCGTCCCGATTCAATACATCGTCCTCCAGCAGACTTGTCTCCATGGGTCTATTGCTGCCTCGGGCACCTTATGGCCGTTCTGCTGTGAGTCTAGATTATCGAATGGTACGAAAAACTGATAGTGAATTGTAACGTTCAGGCCACCTAATGGCGATGGATCTCTCAAATTGCATCCCGATTCAATACACCGTCCTGCAGCCGACTTGACTCCATGGGTCTATTGCTGCCTCGGGCACCTTATGGCCGTTCTGCTGTGAGTGTAGATTATCGAATCGGACGAAAAACTGATAGTGAATAGTAACGCTCAGGGCCTCCTAATGACGATGGATCACTCAAATTGCGTCCCGAATCAATATATCGTCCTCCAGCCGACTTGACTCCATGGGTCTATTGCTGCCTCGGGCACCTTCTGGCCGTTCTGCTGTGAGTCTAGATTATCGAATGGGACGAAAAACTAATAGTGAATTGTAACATTCAGGGCCACCTAATGACGATGGACCACGCAAATTGCGTCTCGATTCAATACATCGTCCTCCAGCCGTGTTGACTCCATGGGTCTATTGCTGCCTCGGGCACCTTATGGACGTTCTGCTGTGAATCTAGATTATCGAATGGGACGAAAAACTGATGGTGAATTGTAACGTCCAGGGCCACCTAATGACGATGGAACACTCAAATTGCGTCCCGATTCAATACATCGTCTCCAGCCGACTTGACTCCATGGGACTATTGCTGCCTCGGGCACCTCATGGCCGTTCTGCTGTGAGTCTAGATTATCGAATGGGACGAAAAACTCATAGTGAATTGTAACGTTCAGGGCCACCTAATGACGATGGATCTCTCAAATTGCGTCCTGATTCAATACATCGTCCTCCAGCCGACTTGACTCCATGGATCTATTTCTGCCTCGGGCACCTTATGGCCGTTCTGCTGTGATTCTAGATTATCGAATGGAACGAAAAACTGATAGTGAATTGTAACGTTCAAGGCCTCCTAATGACGATGGATCACTCAAATTGCGTCCCGATTCAAT
This sequence comes from Schistocerca cancellata, assembly GCF_023864275.1. Classification (NCBI taxonomy): domain Eukaryota; kingdom Metazoa; phylum Arthropoda; class Insecta; order Orthoptera; family Acrididae; genus Schistocerca; species Schistocerca cancellata. The sequence continues at coordinate 3,827,590 of NW_026047169.1, read as the reverse complement.
ACATCGTCCTCCAGCCGACTTGACTCCATGGGTCTATTGCTGCCTCGGGCACCTTATGACCGTTCTGCTGTGAGTCTAGATTATCGAATGGGACGGAAAACTGATAGTGAATTGTAACGTTCAGGGCCTCCTAATGACGATGGATCACTCAAATTGCGTCCCGATTCAATACATCGTCCTCCAGCAGACTTGTCTCCATGGGTCGATTGCTGCCTCGGGCACCTAACGGCCGTTCTGCTGTGAGTCAAAGATTTTCGAATCGGACGAAAAACTGATAGTGAATTGTAACATTCTGGGTCAACTAATGACGATGGACCACGCAAATTGCGTCCCGATACAATACATCGTCATCCAGCTGAGTTGACTCCATGGGTCTATTGCTGCCTCGGGCACCTTATGGCCGTTCTGCTGTGAATCTAGATTATCGAATGGGACGAAAAACTGATAGTGAATTGTAACGTTCAGGGCCACCTAATGACGATGGATCACTCAAATTGCGTCCCGATTCAATTCATCGTCCCCAGCCCTAAGCCAGAGATAAATTCTGCCGAAATTTTTACAAAGGTACAGACGGTGTTTAGAAAGGATAGATTGCATGCAACCGGTGGTGGAGTGTTCATCGCTGTTAGTAGTAGTTTATCCTGTAGTGAAGTAGAAGTGGATAGTTCCTGTGAATTATTATGGGTGGAGGTTACACTCAACAACCGAACTAGGTTAATAATTGGCTCCTTTTACCGACCTCCCGACTCAGCAGCATTAGTGGCAGAACAACTGAGAGGAAATTTGGAATACATTTCACATAAATTTTCTCAGCATGTTATAGTCTTAGGTGGAGATTTCAATTTACCAGATATAGACTGGGACACTCAGATGTTTAGGACGGGTGGTAGGGACAGAGCATCGAGTGACATTATACTGAGTGCACTATCCGAAAATTACCTCGAGCAATTAAACAGAGAACCGACTCGTGGAGATAACATATTGGACCTACTGATAACAAACAGACCCGAACTTTTCGAATCTGTATGTACAGAACAGGGAATCAGTGATCATAAGGCCGTTGCAGCATCCCTGAATATGGAAGTTAATAGGAATATAAAAAAAAGGGAGGAAGGTTTATCTGTTTAGCAAGAGTAATAGAAGGCAGATTTCAGACTACCTAACAGATCAAAACGAAAATTTCTGTTCCGACACTGACAATGTTGAGTGTTTATGGAAAAAGTTCAAGGCAATTGTAAAATGCGTTTTAGACAGGTACGTGCCGAGTAAAACTGTGAGGGACGGGAAAAACCCACCGTGGTACAACAACAATGTTAGGAAACTACTGCGAAAGCAAAGAGAGCTCCACTCCAAGTTTAAACGCAGCCAAAACCTCTCAGACAAACAGAAGTTAAACGATGTCAAAGTTAGCGTAAGGAGGGCTATGCGTGAAGCGTTCAGTGAATTCGAAAGTAAAATTCTATGTACCGACTTGACAGAAAATCCTAGGAAGTTCTGGTCGTACGTTAAATCAGTAAGTGGCTCGAAACAGCATATCCAGACACTACGGGATGATGATGGCATTGAAACAGAGGATGACACGCGTAAAGCTGAAATACTAAACACCTTTTTCCAAAGCTGTTTCACAGAGGAAGACCGCACTGCAGTTCCTTCTCTAAATCCTCGCACAAACGAAAAAATGGCTGACATCGAAATAAGTGTCCAAGGAATAGAAAAGCAACTGGAATCACTCAATAGAGGAAAGTCCACTGGTCCTGACGGGATACCAATTCGATTCTACACAGAGTACGCGAAAGAACTTGCCCCCCTTCTAACAGCCGTGTACCGCAAGTCTCTAGAGGAACGGAGGGTTCCAAATGATTGGAAAAGAGCACAGATAGTCCCAGTGTTCAAGAAGGGTCGTCGAGCAGATGCGCAAAACTATAGACCTATATCTCTTACGTCGATCTCTTGTAGAATTTTAGAACATGTTTTTTGCTCGCGTATCATGTCATTTCTGGAAACCCAGAATCTACTATGTAGGAATCAACATGGATTCCGGAAACAGCGATCGTGTGAGACCCAACTCGCCTTATTTGTTCATGAGACCCAGAAAATATTAGATACAGGCTCCCAGGTAGATGCTATTTTTCTTGACTTCCGGAAGGCGTTCGATACAGTTCCGCACTGTCGCCTGATAAACAAAGTAAGAGCCTACGGAATATCAGACCAGCTGTGTGGCTGGATTGAAGAGTTTTTAGCAAACAGAACACAGCATGTTGTTATCAATGGAGAGACGTCTACAGACGTTAAAGTAACCTCTGGCGTGCCACAGGGGAGTGTTATGGGACCATTGCTTTTCACAATATATATAAATGACTTAGTAGATAGTGTCGGAAGTTCCATGCGGCTTTTCGCGGATGATGCTGTAGTATACAGAGAAGTTGCTGCTTTAGAAAATTGTAGCGAAATACAGGAAGAGCTGCAGCGGATAGGCACTTGGTGCAGGGAGTGGCAACTGACCCTTAACATAGACAAATGTAATGTATTGCGAATACATAGAAAGAAGGATCCTTTATTGTATGATTATATGATAGCGGAACAAACACTGGTAGCAGTTACTTCTGTAAAATATCTGGGAGTATGCGTACGGAACGATTTGAAGTGGAATGATCATATAAAACTAATTGTTGGTAAGGCGGGTACCAGGTTGAGATTCATTGGGAGAGTGCTTAGAAAATGTAGTCCATCAACAAAGGAGGTGGCTTACAAAACACTCGTTCGACCTATACTTGAGTATTGCTCATCAGTGTGGGATCCGTACCAGGTCGGGTTGACGGAGGAGATAGAGAAGATCCAAAGAAGAGCGGCGCGTTTCGTCACTGGGTTATTTGGTAACCGTGATAGCGTTACGGAGATGTTTAATAAGCTCAAGTGGCAGACTCTGCAAGAGAGGCGCTCTGCATCGCGGTGTAGCTTGCTCGCCAGGTTTCGAGAGGGTGCGTTTCTGGATGAGGTATCGAATATATTGCTTCCCCCTACTTATACCTCCCGAGGAGATCACGAATGTAAAATTAGAGAGATTCGAGCGCGCACGGAGGCTTTCAGACAGTCGTTCTTCCCGCGAACCATACGCGACTGGAACAGGAAAGGGAGGTAATGACAGTGGCACGTAAAGTGCCCTCCGCCACACACCGTTGGGTGGCTTGCGGAGTATCAATGTAGATGTAGATGTAGATGTAGATGTCTCCATGGAACTATTGCTGCCTCGGGCACCTTATGGCCGTTCTGCTGTGAGTCTAGATAATCGAATGGGACGAAAAACTGATAGTGAATTGTAACGTTCAGGGCCACCTAATGACGATGGATCACTCAAATTGCGTCCCGATTCAATACATCGTCCTCCAGCAGACTTGTCTCCATGGGTCTATTGCTGCCTCGGGCACCTTATGGCAGGCCTGCTGTGATTCAAAGATTTTCGAATCGGACGAAAAACTGATAGTGAACGTTCAGGGCCTCCTAATGACAATGGAACACTCAAATTGGTCCCGATTCAATACATCGTCCTCCAGCAGACTTGTTTCCAAGGGGTCTATTGTTGCCTCGGGCACCTTATGGCCGTTCTGCTGTGAGTCAAAGATTATCGAATCGGACGAAAAACTGATAGTAAATTGGAACGTTCAGGGCCTCCTAATGACGATGGAACACTCAAATTGCGTCCCGATTCAATACTTCGTCCTCCAGCGGACTTTCTCCATTGGTCTATTGCTGCCTCGGGCACCTAATGGCCGTTCTGCTGTGAGTCAAAGATTTTCGAATCGGACGAAAAACTGATAGTGAATTGTAACTTTCAGGGCAACCTAATGACGATGGATCACTCAAATTGCGTCCCGATTCAATACATCGTCCTCCAGCAGACTTGTCTCCATGGGTCTATTGCTGCCTCGGGCACCTTATGGCAGGCCTGCTGTGACTCAAAGATTTTCGAATCGGACGAAAAACTGATAGTGAATTGTAACGTTCAGGGCCTCCTAATGACGATGGAACACTCAAATTGCGTCTCGATTCAATACATCGTCCTCCAACAGACTTGTCTCCATGGGTCTATTGCTGCCTCGGGCACCTTATGAAAGGCCTGCTGTGACTCAAAGATTTTCGAATCGGACGAAAAACTGATAGTGAATTGTAACGTTCAGGGCCTCCTAATGACGATGGAACACTCAAATTGTGTCCCGATTCAATACATCGCTCTCCAGCAGACTTGTCTCCATGCGTCTATTGCTGCCTCGGGCACCTTATGGCCGTTCTGCTGTGAGTCAAAGATTTTCGAATCGGACGAAAAACTGATAGTGAATTGTAACGTTCAGGGCCACCTAATGACGATGGATCACTCAAATTGCGTCCCGATTCAATACATCGTCCTCCAGCCGACTTGACTCCATGGGTCTATTGCTGCCTCGGGTACCTTATGGCCGTTCTGCTGTGAGTCTAGATTATCGAATGGGACAAAAAACTGATAGTGAATTGTAACGTTCAGGGCCTCCTAATGACGATGGATCTCTCAAATTGCGTCCTGATTCAATACATCGTCCTCCAGCCGACTTGACTCCATGGGTCTATTGCTGCCTCGGGCACCTTATGACCGTTCTGCTGTGAGTCTAGATTATCGAATGGGACGGAAAACTGATAGTGAATTGTAACGTTCAGGGCCTCCTAATGACGATGGATCACTCAAATTGCGTCCCGATTCAATACATCGTCCTCCAGCAGACTTGTCTCCATGGGTCGATTGCTGCCTCGGGCACCTAACGGCCGTTCTGCTGTGAGTCAAAGATTTTCGAATCGGACGAAAAACTGATAGTGAATTGTAACATTCTGGGTCAACTAATGACGATGGACCACGCAAATTGCGTCCCGATACAATACATCGTGATCCAGCTGAGTTGACTCCATGGGTCTATTGCTGCCTCGGGCACCTTATGGCCGTTCTGCTGTGAATCTAGATTATCGAATGGGACGAAAAACTGATAGTGAATTGTAACGTTCAGGGCCACCTAATGACGATGGATCACTCAAATTGCGTCCCGATTCAATTCATCGTCCCCAGCCGACTTGTCTCCATGGAACTATTGCTGCCTCGGGCACCTTATGGCCGTTCTGCTGTGAGTCTAGATAATCGAATGGGACGAAAAACTGATAGTGAATTGTAACGTTCAGGGCCACCTAATGACGATGGATCACTCAAATTGCGTCCCGATTCAATACATCGTCCTCCAGCAGACTTGTCTCCATGGGTCTATTGCTGCCTCGGGCACCTTATGGCAGGCCTGCTGTGATTCAAAGATTTTCGAATCGGACGAAAAACTGATAGTGAACGTTCAGGGCCTCCTAATGACAATGGAACACTCAAATTGGTCCCGATTCAATACATCGTCCTCCAGCAGACTTGTTTCCATGGGTCTATTGTTGCCTCGGGCACCTTATGGCCGTTCTGCTGTGAGTCAAAGATTATCGAATCGGACGAAAAACTGATAGTAAATTGGAACGTTCAGTGCCTCCTAATGACGATGGAACACTCAAATTGCGTCCCGATTCAATACTTCGTCCTCCAGCGGACTTTCTCCATTGGTCTATTGCTGCCTCGGGCACCTAATGGCCGTTCTGCTGTGAGTCAAAGATTTTCGAATCGGACGAAAAACTGATAGTGAATTGTAACTTTCAGGGCAACCTAATGACGATGGATCACTCAAATTGCGTCCCGATTCAATACATCGTCCTCCAGCAGACTTGTCTCCATGGGTCTATTGCTGCCTCGGGCACCTTATGGCAGGCCTGCTGTGACTCAAAGATTTTCGAATCGGACGAAAAACTGATAGTGAATTGTAACGTTCAGGGCCTCCTAATGACGATGGAACACTCAAATTGCGTCTCGATTCAATACATCGTCCTCCAACAGACTTGTCTCCATGGGTCTATTGCTGCCTCGGGCACCTTATGAAAGGCCTGCTGTGACTCAAAGATTTTCGAATCGGACGAAAAACTGATAGTGAATTGTAACGTTCAGGGCCTCCTAATGACGATGGAACACTCAAATTGTGTCCCGATTCAATACATCGTTCTCCAGCAGACTTGTCTCCATGCGTCTATTGCTGCCTCGGGCACCTTATGGCCGTTCTGCTGTGAGTCAAAGATTTTCGAATCGGACGAAAAACTGATAGTGAATTGTAACGTTCAGGGCCACCTAATGACGATGGATCACTCAAATTGCGTCCCGATTCAATACATCGTCCTCCAGCCGACTTGACTCCATGGGTCTATTGCTGCCTCGGGTACCTTATGGCCGTTCTGCTGTGAGTCTAGATTATCGAATGGGACAAAAAACTGATAGTGAATTGTAACGTTCAGGGCCTCCTAATGACGATGGATCACTCAAATTGCGTCCCGATTCAATACATCGTCCTCCAGCAGACTTGTCTCAATGGGTCTATTGCTGCCTCGGGCACCTTATGGCCGTTCTGCTGTGAGTCTAGATTATCGAATGGTACGAAAAACTGATAGTGAATTGTAACGTTCAGGCCACCTAATGACGATGGATCTCTCAAATTGCATCCCGATTCAATACATCGTCCTGCAGCCGACTTGCCTCCATGGGTCTATTGCTGCCTCGGGCACCTTATGGCCGTTCTGCTGTGAGTCTAGATTATCGAATCGGACGAAAAACTGATAGTGAATAGTAACGCTCAGGGCCTCCTAATGACGATGGATCACTCAAATTGCGTCCCGAATCTATATATCGTCCTCCAGCCGACTTGACTCCATGGGTCTATTGCTGCCTCGGGCACCTTCTGGCCGTTCTGCTGTGAGTCTAGATTATCGAATGGGACGTAAAACTGATAGTGAATTGTAACATTCAGGGCCACCTAATGACGATGGACCACGCAAACTGCGTCTCGATTCAATACATCGTCCTCCAGCCGTGTTGACTCCATGGGTCTATTGCTGCCTCGGGCACCTTATGGCCGTTCTGCTGTGAGTCTAGATAATCGAATGAAACGAAAAACTGATAGTGAATTGTAACGTTCAAGGCCTCCTAATGACGATGGATCACTCAAATTGCGTCCCGATTCAATACATCGTCTTCCAGCCGACTTGACTCCATGGGTCTATTGCTGCCTCGGGCACCTTATGGCCGTTCTGCTGTGAGTCTAGATTATCGAATGGGACGAATAAATGATAGTGAATTGTAACGTTCAGGGCCTCCTAATGACGATGGATCACTCAAATTGCGTCCCGATTCAATACATCGTCCTCCATGGGTCGATTGCTGCCTCGGGCACCTAATGGACGTTCTGCTGTGAGTCAAAGATTATCGAATGGGACAAAAAACTGATAGTGAATTGTAACATTCTGGGTCACCTAATGACGATGGACCACGCAAATTGCGTCCCGATTCAATACATCGTCCTCCAGCCGAGTTGACTCCATGGGTCTATTGCTGCCTCGGGCACCTTATGGCCGTTCTGCTGTGAATCTAGATTATCGAATGGGACGAAAAACTGATATTGAATTGTAACGTTCAGGGCCACCTAATGACGATGGATCACTCAAATTGCGTCCCGATTCAATACATCGTCCCCAGCCGACTTGTCTCCATGGGTCTATTGCTGCCTCGGGCACCTTATGGCCGTTCTGCTGTGAGTCTAGATAATCGAATGGGACGAAAAACTGATAGTGAATTGTAACGTTCAGGGCCACCTAATGACGATGGATCACTCAAATTGCGTCCCGATTCAATACATCGTCCTCCTGCAGACTTGTCTCCATGGGTCGATTGCTGCCTCGGGCACCTTATGGCCGTTCTGCTGTGAGTCAAAGATTTTCGAATCGGACGAAAAACTGATAGTGATTTGTAACATTCAGGGCCACCTAATGACGATGGACCACACAAATTGCGTCCCGATTCAGTACATCGTCCTCCAGCCGACTTGACTCCATGGGACTATTGCTGCCTCCGGCACCTAATGGCCGTTCTGCTGTGAGTCTAGATTATAGAATGGGATGAAAAACTGATAGTGAATTGTAACGTTCAGGGCCACCTAATGACGATGGATCACTCAAATTGCGTCCCGATTCAATACATCGTCCTCCAGCAGACTTGTCTCCATGGGTCTATTGCTGCCTCGGGCACCTTATGGCAGGCCTGCTGTGACTCAAAGATTTTCGAATCGGACGAAAAACTGATAGTGAATTGTAACGTTCAGGGCCTCCTAATGACGATGGAACACTCAAATTGCGTCTCGATTCAATACATCGTCCTCCAACAGACTTGTCTCCATGGGTCTATTTGTGCCTCGGGCACCTTATGAAAAGCCTGCTGTGACTCAAAGATTTTCGAATCGGACGAAAAACTGATAGTGAATTGTAACGTTCAGGGCCTCCTAATGACGATGGAACACTCAAATTGCGTCCCGATTCAATACATCGTTCTCCAGCAGACTTGTCTCCATGCGTCTATTGCTGCCTCGGGCACCTTATGGCCGTTCTGCTGTGAGTCAAAGATTTTCGAATCGGACGAAAAACTGATAGTGAATTGTAACGTTCAGGGCCACCTAATGACGATGGATCACTCAAATTGCGTCCCGATTCAATACATCGTCCTCCAGCCGACTTGACTCCATGGGTCTATTGCTGCCTCGGGTACCTTATGGCCGTTCTGCTGTGAGTCTAGATTATCGAATGGGACAAAAAACTGATAGTGAATTGTAACGTTCAGGGCCTCCTAATGACGATGGATCACTCAAATTGCGTCCCGATTCAATACATCGTCCTCCAGCAGACTTGTCTCCATGGGTCTATTGCTGCCTCGGGCACCTTATGGCCGTTCTGCTGTGAGTCTAGATTATCGAATGGTACGAAAAACTGATAGTGAATTGTAACGTTCAGGCCACCTAATGGCGATGGATCTCTCAAATTGCATCCCGATTCAATACATCGTCCTGCAGCCGACTTGACTCCATGGGTCTATTGCTGCCTCGGGCACCTTATGGCCGTTCTGCTGTGAGTCTAGATTATCGAATCGGACGAAAAACTGATAGTGAATAGTAACGCTCAGGGCCTCCTAATGACGATGGATCACTCAAATTGCGTCCCGAATCAATATATCGTCCTCCAGCCGACTTGACTCCATGGGTCTATTGCTGCCTCGGGCACCTTCTGGCCGTTCTGCTGTGAGTCTAGATTATCGAATGGGACGAAAAACTGATAGTGAATTGTAACATTCAGGGCCACCTAATGACGATGGACCACGCAAATTGCGTCTCGATTCAATACATCGTCCTCCAGCCGTGTTGACTCCATGGGTCTATTGCTGCCTCGGGCACCTTATGGACGTTCTGCTGTGAATCTAGATTATCGAATGGGACGAAAAACTGATGGTGAATTGTAACGTCCAGGGCCACCTAATGACGATGGAACACTCAAATTGCGTCCCGATTCAATACATCGTCTCCAGCCGACTTGACTCCATGGGACTATTGCTGCCTCGGGCACCTTATGGCCGTTCTGCTGTGAGGCTAGATTATCGAATGGGACGAAAAACTCATAGTGAATTGTAACGTTCAGGGCCACCTAATGACGATGGATCTCTCAAATTGCGTCCTGATTCAATACATCGTCCTCCAGCCGACTTGACTCCATGGATCTATTTCTGCCTCGGGCACCTTATGGCCGTTCTGCTGTGATTCTAGATTATCGAATGGAACGAAAAACTGATAGTGAATTGTAACGTTCAAGGCCTCCTAATGACGATGGATCACTCAAATTGCGTCCCGATTCAATACATCGTCCTCCAGCCGACTTGTCTCCATGGGTCTATTGCTGCCTCGGGCACCTTATGGCCGTTCTGCTGTGAGTCAAAGATTATCGAATCGGACGAAAAACTGATAGTAAATTGTAACTTTCAGGGCAACCTAATGACGATGGATCACTCAAATTGCGTCCCGATTCAATACATCGTCCTCCAGCAGACTTGTCTCCATGGGTCTATTGCTGCCTCGGGCACCTTATGGCAGGCCTGCTGTGACTCAAAGATTTTCGAATCGGACGAAAAACTGATAGTGAATTGTAACGTTCAGGGCCTCCTAATGACGATGGAACACTCAAATTGCGTCTCGATTCAATACATCGTCCTCCAACAGACTTGTCTGCATGGGTCTATTGCTGCCTCGGGCACCTTATGAAAGGCCTGCTGTGACTCAAAGATTTTCGAATCGGACGAAAAACTGATAGTGAATTGTAACGTTCAGAGCCTCCTAATGACGATGGAACACTCAAATTGTGTCCCTATTCAATACATCGTTCTCCAGCAGACTTGTCTCCATGCGTCTATTGCTGCCTCGGGCACCTTATGGCCGTTCTGCTGTGAGTCAAAGATTTTCGAATCGGACGAAAAACTGATAGTGAATTGTAACGTTCAGGGCCACCTAATGACGATGGATCACTCAAATTGCGTCCCGATTCAATACATCGTCCTCCAGCCGACTTGACTCCATGGGTCTATTGCTGCCTCGGGTACCTTATGGCCGTTCTGCTGTGAGTCTAGATTATCGAATGGGACAAAAAACTGATAGTGAATTGTAACGTTCAGGGCCTCCTAATGACGATGGATCACTCAAATTGCGTCCCGATTCAATACATCGTCCTCCAGCAGACTTGTCTCAATGGGTCTATTGCTGCCTCGGGCACCTTATGGCCGTTCTGCTGTGAGTCTAGATTATCGAATGGTACGAAAAACTGATAGTGAATTGTAACGTTCAGGCCACCTAATGACGATGGATCTCTCAAATTGCATCCCGATTCAATACATCGTCCTGCAGCCGACTTGCCTCCATGGGACTATTGCTGCCTCGGGCACCTTATGGCCGTTCTGCTGTGAGTCTAGATTATCGAATCGGACGAAAAACTGATAGTGAATAGTAACGCTCAGGGCCTCCTAATGACGATGGATCACTCAAATTGCGTCCCGAATCAATATATCGTCCTCCAGCCGACTTGACTCCATGGGTCTATTGCTGCCTCGGGCACCTTCTGGCCGTTCTGCTGTGAGTCTAGATTATCGAATGGGACGAAAAACTGATAGTGAATTGTAACATTCTGGGCCACCTAATGACGATGGACCACGCAAATTACGTCTCGATTCAATACATCGTCCTCCAGCCGTGTTGACTCCATGGGTCTATTGCTGCCTCGGGCACCTTATGGCCGTTCTGCTGTGAGTCTAGATAATCGAATGGAACGAAAAACTGATAGTGAATTGTAACGTTCAAGGCCTCCTAATGACGATGGATCACTCAAATTGCGTCCCGATTCAATACATCGTCTTCCAGCCGACTTGACTCCATGGGTCTATTGCTGCCTCGGGCACCTTATGGCCGTTCTGCTGTGAGTCTAGATTATCGAATGGGACGAATAAATGATAGTGAATTGTAACGTTCAGGGCCTCCTAATGACGATGGATCACTCAAATTGCGTCCCGATTCAATACATCGTCCTCCATGGGTCGATTGCTGCCTCGGGCACCTAAAGGACGTTCTGCTGTGAGTCAAAGATTATCGAATGGGACAAAAAACTGATAGTGAATTGTAACATTCTGGGTCACCTAATGACGATGGACCACGCAAATTGCGTCCCGATTCAATACATCGTCCTCCAGCCGAGTTGACTCCATGGGTCTATTGCTGCCTCGGGCACCTTATGGCCGTTCTGCTGTGAATCTAGATTATCGAATGGGACGAAAAACTGATAGTGAATTGTAACGTTCAGGGCCACCTAATGACGATGGATCACTCAAATTGCGTCCCGATTCAATACATCGTCCCCAGCCGACTTGTCTCCATGGGTCTATTGCTGCCTCGGGCACCTTATGGCCGTTCTGCTGTGAGTCTAGATAATCGAATGGGACGATAAACTGATAGTGAATTGTAACGTTCAGGGCCACCTAATGACGATGGATCACTCAAATTGCGTCCCGATTCAATACATCGTCCTCCTGCAGACTTGTCTCCATGGGTCGATTGCTGCCTCGGGCACCTTATGGCCGTTCTGCTGTGAGTCAAAGATTTTCGAATCGGACGAAAAACTGATAGTGATTTGTAACATTCAGGGCCACCTAATGACGATGGACCACACAAATTGCGTCCCGATTCAGTACATCGTCCTCCAGCCGACTTGACTCCATGGGACTATTGCTGCCTCGGGCACCTAATGGCCGTTCTGCTGTGAGTCTAGATTATAGAATGGGATGAAAAACTGATAGTGAATTGTAACGTTCAGGGCCACCTAATGAAGATGGATCACTCAAATTGCGTCCCGATTGAATACATCGTCCTCCAGCAGACTTGTCTCCATGGGTCTATTGCTGCCTCGGGCACCTTATGGCAGGCCTGCTGTGACTCAAAGATTTTCGAATCGGACGAAAAACTGATAGTGAATTGTAACGTTCAGGGCCTCCTAATGACGATGGAACACTCAAATTGCGTCTCGATTCAATACATCGTCCTCCAACAGACTTGTCTCCATGGGTCTATTGCTGCCTCGGGCACCTTATGAAAGGCCTGCTGTGACTCAAAGATTTTCGAATCGGACGAAAAACTGATAGTGAATTGTAACGTTCAGGGCCTCCTAATGACGATGGAACACTCAAATTGCGTCCCGATTCAATACATCGTTCTCCAGCAGACTTGTCTCCATGCGTCTATTGCTGCCTCGGGCACCTTATGGCCGTTCTGCTGTGAGTCAAAGATTTTCGAATCGGACGAAAAACTGATAGTGAATTGTAACGTTCAGGGCCACCTAATGACGATGGATCACTCAAATTGCGTCCCGATTCAATACATCGTCCTCCAGCCGACTTGACTCCATGGGTCTATTGCTGCCTCGGGTACCTTATGGACGTTCTGCTGTGAGTGTAGATTATCGAATGGGACAAAAAACTGATAGTGAATTGTAACGTTCAGGGCCTCCTAATGACGATGGATCACTCAAATTGCGTCCCGATTCAATACATCGTACACCAGCAGACTTGTCTCCATGGGTCTATTGCTGCCTCGGGCACCTTATGGCCGTTCTGCTGTGAGTCTAGATTATCGAATGGTACGAAAAACTGATAGTGAATTGTAACGTTCAGGCCACCTAATGGCGATGGATCTCTCAAATTGCATCCCGATTCAATACATCGTCCTGCAGCCGACTTGACTCCATGGGTCTATTGCTGCCTCGGGCACCTTATGGCCGTTCTGCTGTGAGTCTAGATTATCGAATCGGACGAAAAACTGATAGTGAATAGTAACGCTCAGGGCCTCCTAATGACGATGGATCACTCAAATTGCGTCCCGAATCAATATATCGTCCTCCAGCCGACTTGACTCCATGGGTCTATTGCTGCCTCGGGCACCTAACGGCCGTTCTGCTGTGAGTCAAAGATTTTCGAATCGGACGAAAAACTGATAGTGAATTGTAACATTCTGGGTCAACTAATGACGATGGACCACGCAAATTGCGTCCCGATACAATACATCGTCCTCCAGCCGAGTTGACTCCATGGGTCTATTGCTGCCTCGGGCACCTTATGGCCGTTCTGCTGTGAATCTAGATTATCGAATGGGACGAAAAACTGATAGTGAATTGTAACGTTCAGGGCCACCTAATGACGATGGATCACTCAAATTGCGTCCCGATTCAATTCATCGTCCCCAGCCGACTTGTCTCCATGGAACTATTGCTGCCTCGGGCACCTTATGGCCGTTCTGCTGTGAGTCTAGATAATCGAATGGGACGAAAAACTGATAGTGAATTGTAACGTTCAGGGCCACCTAATGACGATGGATCACTCAAATTGCGTCCCGATTCAATACATCGTCCTCCAGCAGACTTGTCTCCATGGGTCTATTGCTGCCTCGGGCACCTTATGGCAGGCCTGCTGTGATTCAAAGATTTTCGAATCGGACGAAAAACTGATAGTGAACGTTCAGGGCCTCCTAATGACAATGGAACACTCAAATTGGTCCCGATTCAATACATCGTCCTCCAGCAGACTTGTTTCCATGGGTCTATTGTTGCCTCGGGCACCTTATGGCCGTTCTGCTGTGAGTCAAAGATTTTCGAATCGGACGAAAAACTGATAGTGAATTGTAACTTTCAGGGCAACCTAATGACGATGGATCACTCAAATTGCGTCCCGATTCAATACATCGTCCTCCAGCCGACTTGACTCCATGGGTCTATTGCTGCCTCGGGCACCTTATGGCCGTTCTGCTGTGAGTCAAAGATTATCGAATCGGACGAAAAACTGATAGTAAATTGGAACGTTCAGGGCCTCCTAATGACGATGGAACACTCAAATTGCGTCCCGATTCAATACTTCGTCCTCCAGCGGACTTTCTCCATTGGTCTATTGCTGCCTCGGGCACCTAATGGCCGTTCTGCTGTGAGTCAAAGACTTTCGAATCGGACGAAAAACTGATAGTGAATTGTAACATTCAGGGCCACCTAATGACGATGGACCACGCAAATTGCGTCCCGATTCAATACATCGTCCTACAGCAGAGTTGACTCCATGGGTCTATTGCTGCCTCAGGCACCTTATGGCCGTTCTGCTGTGAATCTAGATTATCGAATGGGACGAAAAACTGATAGTGAATTGTAACGTTCAGGGCCACCTAATGACGATGGATCACTCAAATTGCGTCCCGATTCAATACATCGTCCACAGCCGACTTGTCTCCATGGGTCTATTGCTGCCTCGGGCACCTTATGGCCGTTCTGCTGTGAGTCTAGATAATCGAATGGGACGAAAAACTGATAGTGAATTGTAACGTTCAGGGCCACCTAATGACGATGGATCACTCAAATTGCGTCCCGATTCAATACATCGTCCTCCTGCAGACTTGTCTCCATGGGTCGATTGCTGCCTCGGGCACCTTATGGCCGTTCTGCTGTGAGTCAAAGATTTTCGAATCGGACGAAAAACTGATAGTGATTTGTAACATTCAGGGCCACCTAATGACGATGGACCACACAAATTGCGTCCCGATTCAGTACATCGTCCACTAGCCGACTTGACTCCATGGGACTATTGCTTCCTCGGGCACCTAATGGCCGTTCTGCTGTGAGTCTAGATTATAGAATGGGATGAAAAACTGATAGTGAATTGTAACGTTCAGGGCCACCTAATGACGATGGATCACTCAAATTGCGTCCCGATTCAATACATCGTCCTCCAGCAGACTTGTCTCCATGGGTCTATTGCTGCCTCGGGCACCTTATGGCAGGCCTGCTGTGACTCAAAGATTTTCGAATCGGACGAAAAACTGATAGTGAATTGTAACGTTCAGGGCCTCCTAATGACGATGGAACACTCAAATTGCGTCTCGATTCAATACATCGTCCTCCAGCAGACTTGTCTCCATGGGTCTATTGCTGCCTCGGGCACCTTATGAAAGGCCTGCTGTGACTCAAAGATTTTCGAATCGGACGAAAAACTGATAGTGAATTGTAACGTTCAGGGCCTCCTAATGACGATGGAACACTCATATTGCGTCCCGATTCAATCCATCGTTCTCCAGCAGACTTGTCTCCATGCGTCTATTGCTGCCTCGGGCACCTTATGGCCGTTCTGCTGTGAGTCAAAGTTTTTCGAATCGGACGAAAAACTGATAGTGAATTGTAACGTTCAGGGCCACCTAATGACGATGGATCACTCAAATTGCGTCCCGATTCAATACATCGTCCTCCAGCCGACTTGACTCCATGGGTCTATTGCTGCCTCGGGTACCTTATGGCCGTTCTGCTGTGAGTCTAGATTATCCAATGGGACAAAAAACTGATAGTGAATTGTAACGTCAGGGCCTCCTAATGACGATGGATCACTCAAATTGCGTCCCGATTCAATACATCGTCCTCCAGCAGACTTGTCTCCATGGGTCTATTGCTGCCTCGGGCACCTTCTGGCCGTTCTGCTGTGAGTCTAGATTATCGAATGGGACGAAAAACTGATAGTGAATTGTAACATTCAGGGCCACCTAATGACGATGGACCACGCAAATTGCGTCTCGATTCAATACATCGTCCTCCAGCCGTGTTGACTCCATGGGTCTATTGCTGCCTCGGGCACCTTATGGACGTTCTGCTGTGAATCTAGATTATCGAATGGGACGAAAAACTGATGGTGAATTGTAACGTCCAGGGCCACCTAATGACGATGGAACACTCAAATTGCGTCCCGATTCAATACATCGTCCCCAGCCGACTTGACTCCATGGGACTATTGCTGCCTCAGGCACCTTATGGCCGTTCTGCTGTGAGTCTAGATTATCGAATGGGACGAAAAACTCATAGTGAATTGTAACGTTCAGGGCCACCAAATGACGATGGATATCTCAAATTGCGTCCCGATTCAATACATCGTCCTCCAGCCGACTTGACTCCATGGATCTATTTCTGCGTCGGGCACCTTATGGCCGTTCTGCTGTGATCCTAGATTATCGAATGGAACGAAAAACTGATAGTGAATTGTAACGTTCAAGGCCTCCTAATGACGATGGATCACTCAAATTGCGTCCCGATTCAATACATCGTCCTCCAGCCGACTTGACTCCATGGGTCTATTGCTGCCTCGGGCACCTTATGACCGTTCTGCTGTGTGTCTAGATTATCGAATGGGACGGAAAACTGATAGTGAATTGTAACGTTCAGGGCCTCCTAATGACGATGGATCACTCAAATTGTGTCCCGATTCAATACATCGTCCTCCAGCAGACTTGTCTCCATGGGTCGATTGCTACCTCGGGCACCTAACGGCCGTTCTGCTGTGAGTCAAAGATTTTCGAATCGGACGAAAAACTGATAGTGAATTGTAACATTCTGGGTCACCTAATGACGATGGACCACGCAAAAAGCGTCCCGATACAATACATCGTCCTCCAGCCGAGTTGACTCCATGGGTCTATTGCTGCCTCGGGCACCTTATGGCCGTTCTGCTGTGAATCTAGATTATCGAATGGGACGAAAAACTGATAGTGAATTGTAACGTTCAGGGCCACCTAATGACGATGGATCACTCAAATTGCGTCCCGATTCAATTCATCGTCCCCAGCCGACTTGTCTCCATGGAACTATTGCTGCCTCGGGCACCTTATGGCCGTTCTGCTGTGAGTCTAGATAATCGAATGGGACGAAAAACTGATAGTGAATTGTAACGTTAAGGGCCACCTAATGACGATGGATCACTCAAATTGCGTCCTGATTCAATACATCGTCCTCCAGCAGACTTGACTTCATGGGTCTATTGCTGCCTCGGGCACCTTATGGCCGTTCTGCTGTGAGTCAAAGATTTTCGAATCGGACGAAAAACTGATAGTGAATTGTAACGTTCAGGGCCACCTAATGACGATGGATCACTCAAATTGCGTCCCGATTCAATACATCGTCCTCCAGCAGACTTGTCTCCATGGGTCTATTGCTGCCTCGGGCACCTTATGGCAGGCCTGCTGTGACTCAAAGATTTTCGAATCGGACGAAAAACTGATAGTGAACGTTCAGGGCCTCCTAATGACAATGGATCACTCAAATTGCGTCCCGATTCAATACATCGTCCTCTAGCCGACTGGACTCCATGGGTCTATTGCTGCCTCGGGCACCTTATGGCCGTTCTGCTGTGAGTCTAGATTATCGAATGGGACAAAAAACTGATAGTGAATTGTAACGTTCAGGGCCTCCTAATGACGATGGGTCACTCAAATTGCGTCCCGATTCAATACATCGTCCTCCAGCCGAGTTGACTCCATGGGGCTATTGCTGCCTCGGGCACCTTATGGCCATTCTCCTGTGAGTCTAGATTATCGAATGGGACGAAAAACTGATAGTGAATTGTAACGTTCAGGGCCACCTAATGACGATGGATCTCTCAAATTGCGTCCCGATTCAATACATCGTCCTCCAGCCGACTAGACTCCATGGGTCTATTGCTGCCTCGGGCACCTTATGGCCGTTCTGCTGTGAGTCTAGATTATCGAATGGGACGAAAAACTGATAGTGAATTGTAACGTTCAGGGCCTCCTAATGACGATGGATCACTCAAATTGCGTCCCGATTCAATACATCGTCCTCCAGCAGACTTGTCTCCATGGGTCGATTGCTGCCTCGGGCACCTAATGGCCGTTCTGCTGTGAGTCATACATTTTCGAATCGGACGAAAAACTGATAGTGAATTGTAACATTCAGGGCCACCTAATGACGATGGACCACGCAAATTGCGTCCCGATTCAATACATCGTCCTCCAGCCGAGTTGACTCCATGGGTCTCTTGCTGCCTCGGGCACCTTATGGCCGTTCTGCTGTGAATCTAGATTATCGAATGGGACGAAAAACTGGTAGTGAATTGTAACGTTCAGGGCCACCTAATGACGATGGATCACTCAAATTGCGTCCCGATTCAATACATCGTCCCCAGCCGACTTGTCTCCATGGGTCTATTGCTGCCTCGGGCACCTTATGGCCGTTCTGCTGTGAGTCTACATAATCGAATGGGACGAAAAACTGATAGTGAATTGTAACGTTCAGGGCCACCTAATGACGATGGATCACTCAAATTGCGTCCTGGTTCAATACATCGTCCTCCAGCAGACTTGACTTCATGGGTCTATTGCTGCCTCGGGCACCTTATGGCCGTTCTGCTGTTAGTCAAAGATTTTCGAATCGGACGAAAAACTGATAGCGAATTGTAACTTTCAGGGCCACCTAATGACGATGGATCACTCAAATTGCGTCCCGATTCAATACATCGTCCTCCAGCAGACTTGTCTCCATGGGTCGATTGCTGCCTCGGGCACCTTATGGCCGTTCTGCTGTGAGTCAAAGATTTTCGTATCGGACGAAAAACTGATAGTGATTTGTAACATTGAGGGCACCTAATGACGATGGACCACACAAATTGCGTCCCGATTCAGTACATCGTCCAGTAGCCGACTTGACTCCATGGGACTATTGCTGCCTCGGGCACCTTATGGCCGTTCTGCTGTGAGTCTAGATTATAGAATGGGATGAAAAACTGACAGTGAATTGTAACGTTCAGGGCCACCTAATGACGATGGATCAATCAAATTGCGTCCCGATTCAATACATCGTCCTCCAGCAGACTTGTCTCCATGGGTCTATTGCTGCCTCGGGCACCTTATGGCAGGCCTGCTGTGACTCAAAGATTTTCGAATCGGACGAACAACTGATAGTGAATTGTAACGTTCAGGGCCTTCTAATGACGATGGAACACTCAAATTGCGTCCCGATTCATTACATCGTCCTCCAGCAGACTTGTCTCCATGCGTCTATTGCTGCCTCGGACACCTTATGGCCGTTCCGCTGTGAGTCAAAGATTTTCGAATCGGACGAAAAACTGATAGTGAATTGTAACATTCAGGGCCACCTAATGACGATGGATCACTCAAATTGCGTCCCGATTCAATACATCGTCCTCCAGCAGACTTGTCTCCATGGGTCTATTGCTGCCTCGGGCACCTTATGGCAGGCCTGCTGTGACTCAAAGATTTTCGAATCGGACGAAAAACTGATAGTGAATAGTAACGTTCAGGGCCTCCTAATGACGATGGATCACTCAAATGACGTCCCGATTCAATACATCGTCCTCCAGCCGACTTGACTCCATGGGTCTATTGCTGCCTCGGGCACCTTATGGCCGTTCTGCTGTGAGTCTAGAGTATCGAATGGGACGAAAAACTGATAGTGAATTGTAACGTTCAGGGCCTCCTAATGACGATGGATCACTCAAATTGCGTCCCGATTCAATACATCGTCCTCCTGCAGACTTGTCTCCATGTGTCGATTGCTGCCTCGGGCACAAAATGGCCGTTCTGCTGTGAGTCAAAGATTTTCGAATCGGACGAAAAACTGATAGTGAATTGTAACATTCAGGGCCACCTAATGACGATGGACCACGCAAATTGCGTCCCGATTCAATACATCGTCCCCAGCCGACTTGACACCATGGGACTATTGCTGCCTCGGGCACCTTATGGCCGTTCTGCTGTGAGTCTAGATTATAGAATGGGATGAAAAACTGATAGTGAATTGTAACGTTCAGGGCCACCTAATGACGATGGATCTTTCAAATTGCGTCCCGATTCAATACATCGTCCTCCAGCCGACTAGACTCCATGGGTCTATTGCTGCCTCGGGCACCTTATGGCCGTTCTGCTGTGAGTCTAGATTATCGAATGGGACGAAAAACTGATAGTGAATTGTAACATTCAGGGCCACCTAATGACGATGGACCACGCAAATTGCGTCTCGATTCAATACATCGTCCTCCAGCCGTGTTGACTCCATGGGTCTATTGCTGCCTCGGGCACCTTATGGACGTTCTGCTGTGAATCTAGATTATCGAATGGGACGAAAAACTGATGGTGAATTGTAACGTCCAGGGCCACCTAATGACGATGGAACACTCAAATTGCGTCCCGATTCAATACATCGTCCCCAGCCGACTTGACTCCATGGGACTATTGCTGCCTCAGGCACCTTATGGCCGTTCTGCTGTGAGTCTAGATTATCGAATGGGACGAAAAACTCATAGTGAATTGTAACGTTCAGGGCCACCAAATGACGATGGATATCTCAAATTGCGTCCCGATTCAATACATCGTCCTCCAGCCGACTTGACTCCATGGATCTATTTCTGCGTCGGGCACCTTATGGCCGTTCTGCTGTGATTCTAGATTATCGAATGGAACGAAAAACTGATAGTGAATTGTAACGTTTAAGGCCTCCTAATGACGATGGATCACTCAAATTGCGTCCCGATTCAATACATCGTCCTCCAGCCGACTTGACTCCATGGGTCTATTGCTGCCTCGGGCACCTTATGACCGTTCTGCTGTGAGTCTAGATTATCGAATGGGTCGGAAAACTGATAGTGAATTGTAACGTTCAGGGCCTCCTAATGACGATGGATCACTCAAATTGTGTCCCGATTCAATACATCGTCCTCCAGCAGACTTGTCTCCATGGGTCGATTGCTGCCTCGGGCACCTAACGGCCGTTCTGCTGTGAGTCAAAGATTTTCGAATCGGACGAAAAACTGATAGTGAATTGTAACATTCTGGGTCACCTAATGACGATGGACCACGCAAAAAGCGTCCTGATCCAATACATCGTCCTCCAGCCGAGTTGACTCCATGGGTCTATTGCTGCCTCGGGCACCTTATGGCCGTTCTGCTGTGAATCTAGATTATCGAATGGGACGAAAAACTGATAGTGAATTGTAACGTTCAGGGCCACCTAATGACGATGGATCACTCAAATTGCGTCCCGATTCAATTCATCGTCCCCAGCCGACTTGTCTCCATGGAACTATTGCTGCCTCGGGCACCTTATGGCCGTTCTGCTGTGAGTCTAGATAATCGAATGGGACGAAAAACTGATAGTGAATTGTAACGTTAAGGGCCACCTAATGACGATGGATCACTCAAATTGCGTCCTGATTCAATACATCGTCCTCCAGCAGACTTGACTTCATGGGTCTATTGCTGCCTCGGGCACCTTATGGCCGTTCTGCTGTGAGTCAAAGATTTTCGAATCGGACGAAAAACTGATAGTGAATTGTAACGTTCAGGGCCACCTAATGACGATGGATCACTCAAATTGCGTCCCGATTCAATACATCGTCCTCCAGCAGACTTGTCTCCATGGGTCTATTGCTGCCTCGGGCACCTTATGGCAGGCCTGCTGTGACTCAAAGATTTTCGAATCGGACGAAAAACTGATAGTGAACGTTCAGGGCCTCCTAATGACAATGGATCACTCAAATTGCGTCCCGATTCAATACATCGTCCTCTAGCCGACTGGACTCCATGGGTCTATTGCTGCCTCGGGCACCTTATGGCCGTTCTGCTGTGAGTCTAGATTATCGAATGGGACAAAAAACTGATAGTGAATTGTAACGTTCAGGGCCTCCTAATGACGATGGGTCACTCAAATTGCGTCCCGATTCAATACATCGTCCTCCAGCCGAGTTGACTCCATGGGGCTATTGCTGCCTCGGGCACCTTATGGCCATTCTCCTGTGAGTCTAGATTATCGAATGGGACGAAAAACTGATAGTGAATTGTAACGTTCAGGGCCACCTAATGACGATGGATCTCTCAAATTGCGTCCCGATTCAATACATCGTCCTCCAGCCGACTAGACTCCATGGGTCTATTGCTGCCTCGGGCACCTTATGGCCGTTCTGCTGTGAGTCTAGATTATCGAATGGGACGAAAAACTGATAGTGAATTGTAACGTTCAGGGCCTCCTAATGACGATGGATCACTCAAATTGCGTCCCGATTCAATACATCGTCCTCCAGCAGACTTGTCTCCATGGGTAGATTACTGCCTCGGGCACCTTATGGCCGTTATGCTGTGAGTCAAAGATTTTCGAATCGGACGAAAAACTGATAGTGAATTGTAACATTCAGGGCCACATAATGACGATGGACCACGCAAATTGCGTCCCGATTCAATACATCGTCCTCCAGCCGAGTTGACTCCATGGGTCTCTTGCTGCCTCGGGCACCTTATGGCCGTTCTGCTGTGAATCTAGATTATCGAATGGGACGAAAAACTGGTAGTGAATTGTAACGTTCAGGGCCACCTAATGACGATGGATCACTCAAATTGCGTCCCGATTCAATACATCGTCCCCAGCCGACTTGTCTCCATGGGTCTATTGCTGCCTCGGGCACCTTATGGCCGTTCTGCTGTGAGTCTACATAATCGAATGGGACGAAAAACTGATAGTGAATTGTAACGTTCAGGGCCACCTAATGACGATGGATCACTCAAATTGCGTCCTGGTTCAATACATCGTCCTCCAGCAGACTTGACTTCATGGGTCTATTGCTGCCTCGGGCACCTTATGGCCGTTCTGCTGTTAGTCAAAGATTTTCGAATCGGACGAAAAACTGATAGCGAATTGTAACTTTCAGGGCCACCTAATGACGATGGATCACTCAAATTGCGTCCCGATTCAATACATCGTCCTCCAGCAGACTTGTCTCCATGGGTCGATTGCTGCCTCGGTCACCTTATGGCCGTTCTGCTGTGAGTCAAAGATTTTCGTATCGGACGAAAAACTGATAGTGATTTGTAACATTGAGGGCACCTAATGACGATGGACCACACAAATTGCGTCCCGATTCAGTACATCGTCCAGTAGCCGACTTGCCTCCATGGGACTATTGCTGCCTCGGGCACCTTATGGCCGTTCTGCTGTGAGTCTAGATTATAGAATGGGATGAAAAACTGACAGTGAATTGTAACGTTCAGGGCCACCTAATGACGATGGATCAATCAAATTGCGTCCCGATTCAATACATCGTCCTCCAGCAGACTTGTCTCCATGGGTCTATTGCTGCCTCGGGCACCTTATGGCAGGCCTGCTGTGACTCAAAGATTTTCGAATCGGACGAACAACTGATAGTGAATTGTAACGTTCAGGGCCTCCTAATGACGATGGAACACTCAAATTGCGTCCCGATTCATTACATCGTCCTCCAGCAGACTTGTCTCCATGCGTCTATTGCTGCCTCGGACACCTTATGGCCGTTCCGCTGTGAGTCAAAGATTTTCGAATCGGACGAAAAACTGATAGTGAATTGTAACATTCAGGGCCACCTAATGACGATGGATCACTCAAATTGCGTCCCGATTCAATACATCGTCCTCCAGCAGACTTGTCTCCATGGGTCTATTGCTGCCTCGGGCACCTTATGGCAGGCCTGCTGTGACTCAAAGATTTTCGAATCGGACGAAAAACTGATAGTGAATAGTAACGTTCAGGGCCTCCTAATGACGATGGATCACTCAAATGACGTCCCGATTCAATACATCGTCCTCCAGCCGACTTGACTCCATGGGTCTATTGCTGCCTCGGGCACCTTATGGCCGTTCTGCTGTGAGTCTAGAGTATCGAATGGGACGAAAAACTGATAGTGAATTGTAACGTTCAGGGCCTCCTAATGACGATGGATCACTCAAATTGCGTCCCGATTCAATACATCGTCCTCCTGCAGACTTGTCTCCATGTGTCGATTGCTGCCTCGGGCACAAAATGGCCGTTCTGCTGTGAGTCAAAGATTTTCGAATCGGACGAAAAACTGATAGTGAATTGTAACATTCAGGGCCACCTAATGACGATGGACCACGCAAATTGCGTCCCGATTCAATACATCGTCCCCAGCCGACTTGACACCATGGGACTATTGCTGCCTCGGGCACCTTATGGCCGTTCTGCTGTGAGTCTAGATTATAGAATGGGATGAAAAACTGATAGTGAATTGTAACGTTCAGGGCCACCTAATGACGATGGATCTTTCAAATTGCGTCCCGATTCAATACATCGTCCTCCAGCCGACTAGACTCCATGGGTCTATTGCTGCCTCGGGCACCTTATGGCCGTTCTGCTGTGAGTCTAGATTATCGAATGGGACGAAAAACTGATAGTGAATTGTAACATTCAGGGCCACCTAATGACGATGGACCACGCAAATTGCGTCTCGATTCAATACATCGTCCTCCAGCCGTGTTGACTCCATGGGTCTATTGCTGCCTCGGGCACCTTATGGACGTTCTGCTGTGAATCTAGATTATCGAATGGGACGAAAAACTGATGGTGAATTGTAACGTCCAGGGCCACCTAATGACGATGGAACACTCAAATTGCGTCCCGATTCAATACATCGTCCCCAGCCGACTTGACTCCATGGGACTATTGCTGCCTCAGGCACCTTATGGCCGTTCTGCTGTGAGTCTAGATTATCGAATGGGACGAAAAACTCATAGTGAATTGTAACGTTCAGGGCCACCAAATGACGATGGATATCTCAAATTGCGTCCCGATTCAATACATCGTCCTCCAGCCGACTTGACTCCATGGATCTATTTCTGCGTCGGGCACCTTATGGCCGTTCTGCTGTGATTCTAGATTATCGAATGGAACGAAAAACTGATAGTGAATTGTAACGTTCAAGGCCTCCTAATGACGATGGATCACTCAAATTGCGTCCCGATTCAATACATCGTCCTCCAGCCGACTTGACTCCATGGGTCTATTGCTGCCTCGGGCACCTTATGACCGTTCTGCTGTGAGTCTAGATTATCGAATGGGACGGAAAACTGATAGTGAATTGTAACGTTCAGGGCCTCCTAATGACGATGGATCACTCAAATTGTGTCCCGATTCAATACATCGTCCTCCAGCAGACTTGTCTCCATGGGTCGATTGCTGCCTCGGGCACCTAACGGCCGTTCTGCTGTGAGTCAAAGATTTTCGAATCGGACGAAAAACTGATAGTGAATTGTAACATTCTGGGTCACCTAATGACGATGGACCACGCAAAAAGCGTCCTGATACAATACATCGTCCTCCAGCCGAGTTGACTCCATGGGTCTATTGCTGCCTCGGGCACCTTATGGCCGTTCTGCTGTGAATCTAGATTATCGAATGGGACGAAAAACTGATAGTGAATTGTAACGTTCAGGGCCACCTAATGACGATGGATCACTCAAATTGCGTCCCGATTCAATTCATCGTCCCCAGCCGACTTGTCTCCATGGAACTATTGCTGCCTCGGGCACCTTATGGCCGTTCTGCTGTGAGTCTAGATAATCGAATGGGACGAAAAACTGATAGTGAATTGTAACGTTAAGGGCCACCTAATGACGATGGATCACTCAAATTGCGTCCTGATTCAATACATCGTCCTCCAGCAGACTTGACTTCATGGGTCTATTGCTGCCTCGGGCACCTTATGGCCGTTCTGCTGTGAGTCAAAGATTTTCGAATCGGACGAAAAACTGATAGTGAATTGTAACGTTCAGGGCCACCTAATGACGATGGATCACTCAAATTGCGTCCCGATTCAATACATCGTCCTCCAGCAGACTTGTCTCCATGGGTCTATTGCTGCCTCGGGCACCTTATGGCAGGCCTGCTGTGACTCAAAGATTTTCGAATCGGACGAAAAACTGATAGTGAACGTTCAGGGCCTCCTAATGACAATGGATCACTCAAATTGCGTCCCGATTCAATACATCGTCCTCTAGCCGACTGGACTCCATGGGTCTATTGCTGCCTCGGGCACCTTATGGCCGTTCTGCTGTGAGTCTAGATTATCGAATGGGACAAAAAACTGATAGTGAATTGTAACGTTCAGGGCCTCCTAATGACGATGGGTCACTCAAATTGCGTCCCGATTCAATACATCGTCCTCCAGCCGAGTTGACTCCATGGGGCTATTGCTGCCTCGGGCACCTTATGGCCATTCTCCTGTGAGTCTAGATTATCGAATGGGACGAAAAACTGATAGTGAATTGTAACGTTCAGGGCCACCTAATGACGATGGATCTCTCAAATTGCGTCCCGATTCAATACATCGTCCTCCAGCCGACTAGACTCCATGGGTCTATTGCTGCCTCGGGCACCTTATGGCCGTTCTGCTGTGAGTCTAGATTATCGAATGGGACGAAAAACTGATAGTGAATTGTAACGTTCAGGGCCTCCTAATGACGATGGATCACTCAAATTGCGTCCCGATTCAATACATCGTCCTCCAGCAGACTTGTCTCCATGGGTCGATTGCTGCCTCGGGCACCTAATGGCCGTTCTGCTGTGAGTCATACATTTTCGAATCGGACGAAAAACTGATAGTGAATTGTAACATTCAGGGCCACCTAATGACGATGGACCACGCAAATTGCGTCCCGATTCAATACATCGTCCTCCAGCCGAGTTGACTCCATGGGTCTCTTGCTGCCTCGGGCACCTTATGGCCGTTCTGCTGTGAATCTAGATTATCGAATGGGACGAAAAACTGGTAGTGAATTGTAACGTTCAGGGCCACCTAATGACGATGGATCACTCAAATTGCGTCCCGATTCAATACATCGTCCCCAGCCGACTTGTCTCCATGGGTCTATTGCTGCCTCGGGCACCTTATGGCCGTTCTGCTGTGAGTCTACATAATCGAATGGGACGAAAAACTGATAGTGAATTGTAACGTTCAGGGCCACCTAATGACGATGGATCACTCAAATTGCGTCCTGGTTCAATACATCGTCCTCCAGCAGACTTGACTTCATGGGTCCATTGCTGCCTCGGGCACCTTATGGCCGTTCTGCTGTTAGTCAAAGATTTTCGAATCGGACGAAAAACTGATAGCGAATTGTAACTTTCAGGGCCACCTAATGACGATGGATCACTCAAATTGCGTCCCGATTCAATACATCGTCCTCCAGCAGACTTGTCTCCATGGGTCGATTGCTGCCTCGGGCACCTTATGGCCGTTCTGCTGTGAGTCAAAGATTTTCGTATCGGACGAAAAACTGATAGTGATTTGTAACATTGAGGGCACCTAATGACGATGGACCACACAAATTGCGTCCCGATTCAGTACATCGTCCAGTAGCCGACTTGACTCCATGGGACTATTGCTGCCTCGGGCACCTTATGGCCGTTCTGCTGTGAGTCTAGATTATAGAATGGGATGAAAAACTGACAGTGAATTGTAACGTTCAGGGCCACCTAATGACGATGGATCAATCAAATTGCGTCCCGATTCAATACATCGTCCTCCAGCAGACTTGTCTCCATGGGTCTATTGCTGCCTCGGGCACCTTATGGCAGGCCTGCTGTGACTCAAAGATTTTCGAATCGGACGAACAACTGATAGTGAATTGTAACGTTCAGGGCCTCCTAATGACGATGGAACACTCAAATTGCGTCCCGATTCATTACATCGTCCTCCAGCAGACTTGTCTCCATGCGTCTATTGCTGCCTCGGACACCTTATGGCCGTTCCGCTGTGAGTCAAAGATTTTCGAATCGGACGAAAAACTGATAGTGAATTGTAACATTCAGGGCCACCTAATGACGATGGATCACTCAAATTGCGTCCCGATTCAATACATCGTCCTCCAGCAGACTTGTCTCCATGGGTCTATTGCTGCCTCGGGCACCTTATGGCAGGCCTGCTGTGACTCAAAGATTTTCGAATCGGACGAAAAACTGATAGTGAATAGTAACGTTCAGGGCCTCCTAATGACGATGGATCACTCAAATGACGTCCCGATTCAATACATCGTCCTCCAGCCGACTTGACTCCATGGGTCTATTGCTGCCTCGGGCACCTTATGGCCGTTCTGCTGTGAGTCTAGAGTATCGAATGGGACGAAAAACTGATAGTGAATTGTAACGTTCAGGGCCTCCTAATGACGATGGATCACTCAAATTGCGTCCCGATTCAATACATCGTCCTCCTGCAGACTTGTCTCCATGTGTCGATTGCTGCCTCGGGCACAAAATGGCCGTTCTGCTGTGAGTCAAAGATTTTCGAATCGGACGAAAAACTGATAGTGAATTGTAACATTCAGGGCCACCTAATGACGATGGACCACGCAAATTGCGTCCCGATTCAATACATCGTCCCCAGCCGACTTGACACCATGGGACTATTGCTGCCTCGGGCACCTTATGGCCGTTCTGCTGTGAGTCAAAGATTTTCGAATCGGACGAAAAACTGATAGTGAATTGTAACGTTCAGGGCCACCTAATGACGATGGATCACTCAAATTGCGTCCCGATTCAATACATCGTCCTCCAGCAGACTTGTCTCCATGGGTCTATTGCTGCCTCGGGCACCTTATGGCAGGCCTGCTGTGACTCAAAGATTTTCGAATCGGACGAAAAACTGATAGTGAACGTTCAGGGCCTCCTAATGACAATGGATCACTCAAATTGCGTCCCGATTCAATACATCGTCCTCTAGCCGACTGGACTCCATGGGTCTATTGCTGCCTCGGGCACCTTATGGCCGTTCTGCTGTGAGTCTAGATTATCGAATGGGACAAAAAACTGATAGTGAATTGTAACGTTCAGGGCCTCCTAATGACGATGGGTCACTCAAATTGCGTCCCGATTCAATACATCGTCCTCCAGCCGAGTTGACTCCATGGGGCTATTGCTGCCTCGGGCACCTTATGGCCATTCTCCTGTGAGTCTAGATTATCGAATGGGACGAAAAACTGATAGTGAATTGTAACGTTCAGGGCCACCTAATGACGATGGATCTCTCAAATTGCGTCCCGATTCAATACATCGTCCTCCAGCCGACTAGACTCCATGGGTCTATTGCTGCCTCGGGCACCTTATGGCCGTTCTGCTGTGAGTCTAGATTATCGAATGGGACGAAAAACTGATAGTGAATTGTAACGTTCAGGGCCTCCTAATGACGATGGATCACTCAAATTGCGTCCCGATTCAATACATCGTCCTCCAGCAGACTTGTCTCCATGGGTCGATTGCTGCCTCATGCACCTAATGGCCGTTCTGCTGTGAGTCATACATTTTCGAATCGGACGAAAAACTGATAGTGAATTGTAACATTCAGGGCCACCTAATGACGATGGACCACGCAAATTGCGTCCCGATTCAATACATCGTCCTCCAGCCGAGTTGACTCCATGGGTCTCTTGCTGCCTCGGGCACCTTATGGCCGTTCTGCTGTGAATCTAGATTATCGAATGGGACGAAAAACTGGTAGTGAATTGTAACGTTCAGGGCCACCTAATGACGATGGATCACTCAAATTGCGTCCCGATTCAATACATCGTCCCCAGCCGACTTGTCTCCATGGGTCTATTGCTGCCTCGGGCACCTTATGGCCGTTCTGCTGTGAGTCTACATAATCGAATGGGACGAAAAACTGATAGTGAATTGTAACGTTCAGGGCCACCTAATGACGATGGATCACTCAAATTGCGTCCTGGTTCAATACATCGTCCTCCAGCAGACTTGACTTCATGGGTCTATTGCTGCCTCGGGCACCTTATGGCCGTTCTGCTGTTAGTCAAAGATTTTCGAATCGGACGAAAAACTGATAGCGAATTGTAACTTTCAGGGCCACCTAATGACGATGGATCACTCAAATTGCGTCCCGATTCAATACATCGTCCTCCAGCAGACTTGTCTCCATGGGTCGATTGCTGCCTCGGGCACCTTATGGCCGTTCTGCTGTGAGTCAAAGATTTTCGTATCGGACGAAAAACTGATAGTGATTTGTAACATTGAGGGCACCTAATGACGATGGACCACACAAATTGCGTCCCGATTCAGTACATCGTCCAGTAGCCGACTTGACTCCATGGGACTATTGCTGCCTCGGGCACCTTATGGCCGTTCTGCTGTGAGTCTAGATTATAGAATGGGATGAAAAACTGACAGTGAATTGTAACGTTCAGGGCCACCTAATGACGATGGATCAATCAAATTGCGTCCCGATTTAATACATCGTCCTCCAGCAGACTTGTCTCCATGGGTCTATTGCTGCCTCGGGCACCTTATGGCAGGCCTGCTGTGACTCAAAGATTTTCGAATCGGACGAACAACTGATAGTGAATTGTAACGTTCAGGGCCTCCTAATGACGATGGAACACTCAAATTGCGTCCCGATTCATTACATCGTCCTCCAGCAGACTTGTCTCCATGCGTCTATTGCTGCCTCGGACACCTTATGGCCGTTCCGCTGTGAGTCAAAGATTTTCGAATCGGACGAAAAACTGATAGTGAATTGTAACATTCAGGGCCACCTAATGACGATGGATCACTCAAATTGCGTCCCGATTCAATACATCGTCCTCCAGCAGACTTGTCTCCATGGGTCTATTGCTGCCTCGGGCACCTTATGGCAGGCCTGCTGTGACTCAAAGATTTTCGAATCGGACGAAAAACTGATAGTGAATAGTAACGTTCAGGGCCTCCTAATGACGATGGATCACTCAAATGACGTCCCGATTCAATACATCGTCCTCCAGCCGACTTGACTCCATGGGTCTATTGCTGCCTCGGGCACCTTATTGCCGTTCTGCTGTGAGTCTAGAGTATCGAATGGGACGAAAAACTGATAGTGAATTGTAACGTTCAGGGCCTCCTAATGACGATGGATCACTCAAATTGCGTCCCGATTCAATACATCGTCCTCCTGCAGACTTGTCTCCATGTGTCGATTGCTGCCTCGGGCACAAAATGGCCGTTCTGCTGTGAGTCAAAGATTTTCGAATCGGACGAAAAACTGATAGTGAATTGTAACATTCAGGGCCACCTAATGACGATGGACCACGCAAATTGCGTCCCGATTCAATACATCGTCCCCAGCCGACTTGACACCATGGGACTATTGCTGCCTCGGGCACCTTATGGCCGTTCTGCTGTGAGTCTAGATTATAGAATGGGATGAAAAACTGATAGTGAATTGTAACGTTCAGGGCCACCTAATGACGATGGATCTTTCAAATTGCGTCCCGATTCAATACATCGTCCTCCAGCCGACTAGACTCCATGGGTCTATTGCTGCCTCGGGCACCTTATGGCCGTTCTGCTGTGAGTCTAGATTATCGAATGGGACGAAAAACTGATAGTGAATTGTAACATTCAGGGCCACCTAATGACGATGGACCACGCAAATTGCGTCTCGATTCAATACATCGTCCTCCAGCCGTGTTGACTCCATGGGTCTATTGCTGCCTCGGGCACCTTATGGACGTTCTGCTGTGAATCTAGATTATCGAATGGGACGAAAAACTGATGGTGAATTGTAACGTCCAGGGCCACCTAATGACGATGGAACACTCAAATTGCGTCCCGATTCAATACATCGTCCCCAGCCGACTTGACTCCATGGGACTATTGCTGCCTCAGGCACCTTATGGCCGTTCTGCTGTGAGTCTAGATTATCGAATGGGACGAAAAACTCATAGTGAATTGTAACGTTCAGGGCCACCAAATGACGATGGATATCTCAAATTGCGTCCCGATTCAATACATCGTCCTCCAGCCGACTTGACTCCATGGATCTATTTCTGCGTCGGGCACCTTATGGCCGTTCTGCTGTGATTCTAGATTATCGAATGGAACGAAAAACTGATAGTGAATTGTAACGTTCAAGGCCTCCTAATGACGATGGATCACTCAAATTGCGTCCCGATTCAATACATCGTCCTCCAGCCGACTTGACTCCTAGGGTCTATTGCTGCCTCGGGCACCTTATGACCGTTCTGCTGTGAGTCTAGATTATCGAATGGGACGGAAAACTGATAGTGAATTGTAACGTTCAGGGCCTCCTAATGACGATGGATCACTCAAATTGTGTCCCGATTCAATACATCGTCCTCCAGCAGACTTGTCTCCATGGGTCGATTGCTGCCTCGGGCACCTAACGGCCGTTCTGCTGTGAGTCAAAGATTTTCGAATCGGACGAAAAACTGATAGTGAATTGTAACATTCTGGGTCACCTAATGACGATGGACCACGCAAAAAGCGTCCTGATACAATACATCGTCCTCCAGCCGAGTTGACTCCATGGGTCTATTGCTGCCTCGGGCACCTTATGGCCGTTCTGCTGTGAATCTAGATTATCGAATGGGACGAAAAACTGATAGTGAATTGTAACGTTCAGGGCCACCTAATGACGATGGATCACTCAAATTGCGTCCCGATTCAATTCATCGTCCCCAGCCGACTTGTCTCCATGGAACTATTGCTGCCTCGGGCACCTTATGGCCGTTCTGCTGTGAGTCTAGATAATCGAATGGGACGAAAAACTGATAGTGAATTGTAACGTTAAGGGCCACCTAATGACGATGGATCACTCAAATTGCGTCCTGATTCAATACATCGTCCTCCAGCAGACTTGACTTCATGGGTCTATTGCTGCCTCGGGCACCTTATGGCCGTTCTGCTGTGAGTCAAAGATTTTCGAATCGGACGAAAAACTGATAGTGAATTGTAACGTTCAGGGCCACCTAATGACGATGGATCACTCAAATTGCGTCCCGATTCAATACATCGTCCTCCAGCAGACTTGTCTCCATGGGTCTATTGCTGCCTCGGGCACCTTATGGCAGGCCTGCTGTGACTCAAAGATTTTCGAATCGGACGAAAAACTGATAGTGAACGTTCAGGGCCTCCTAATGACAATGGATCACTCAAATTGCGTCCCGATTCAATACATCGTCCTCTAGCCGACTGGACTCCATGGGTCTATTGCTGCCTCGGGCACCTTATGGCCGTTCTGCTGTGAGTCTAGATTATCGAATGGGACAAAAAACTGATAGTGAATTGTAACGTTCAGGGCCTCCTAATGACGATGGGTCACTCAAATTGCGTCCCGATTCAATACATCGTCCTCCAGCCGAGTTGACTCCATGGGGCTATTGCTGCCTTGGGCACCTTATGGCCATTCTCCTGTGAGTCTAGATTATCGAATGGGACGAAAAACTGATAGTGAATTGTAACGTTCAGGGCCACCTAATGACGATGGATCTCTCAAATTGCGTCCCGATTCAATACATCGTCCTCCAGCCGACTAGACTCCATGGGTCTATTGCTGCCTCGGGCACCTTATGGCCGTTCTGCTGTGAGTCTAGATTATCGAATGGGACGAAAAACTGATAGTGAATTGTAACGTTCAGGGCCTCCTAATGACGATGGATCACTCAAATTGCGTCCCGATTCAATACATCGTCCTCCAGCAGACTTGTCTCCATGGGTAGATTACTGCCTCGGGCACCTTATGGCCGTTATGCTGTGAGTCAAAGATTTTCGAATCGGACGAAAAACTGATAGTGAATTGTAACATTCAGGGCCACCTAATGACGATGGACCACGCAAATTGCGTCCCGATTCAATACATCGTCCTCCAGCCGAGTTGACTCCATGGGTCTCTTGCTGCCTCGGGCACCTTATGGCCGTTCTGCTGTGAATCTAGATTATCGAATGGGACGAAAAACTGGTAGTGAATTGTAACGTTCAGGGCCACCTAATGACGATGGATCACTCAAATTGCGTCCCGATTCAATACATCGTCCCCAGCCGACTTGTCTCCATGGGTCTATTGCTGCCTCGGGCACCTTATGGCCGTTCTGCTGTGAGTCTACATAATCGAATGGGACGAAAAACTGATAGTGAATTGTAACGTTCAGGGCCACCTAATGACGATGGATCACTCAAATTGCGTCCTGGTTCAATACATCGTCCTCCAGCAGACTTGACTTCATGGGTCTATTGCTGCCTCGGGCACCTTATGGCCGTTCTGCTGTTAGTCAAAGATTTTCGAATCGGACGAAAAACTGATAGCGAATTGTAACTTTCAGGGCCACCTAATGACGATGGATCACTCAAATTGCGTCCCGATTCAATACATCGTCCTCCAGCAGACTTGTCTCCATGGGTCGATTGCTGCCTCGGTCACCTTATGGCCGTTCTGCTGTGAGTCAAAGATTTTCGTATCGGACGAAAAACTGATAGTGATTTGTAACATTGAGGGCACCTAATGACGATGGACCACACAAATTGCGTCCCGATTCAGTACATCGTCCAGTAGCCGACTTGACTCCATGGGACTATTGCTGCCTCGGGCACCTTATGGCCGTTCTGCTGTGAGTCTAGATTATAGAATGGGATGAAAAACTGACAGTGAATTGTAACGTTCAGGGCCACCTAATGACGATGGATCAATCAAATTGCGTCCCGATTCAATACATCGTCCTCCAGCAGACTTGTCTCCATGGGTCTATTGCTGCCTCGGGCACCTTATGGCAGGCCTGCTGTGACTCAAAGATTTTCGAATCGGACGAACAACTGATAGTGAATTGTAACGTTCAGGGCCTCCTAATGACGATGGAACACTCAAATTGCGTCCCGATTCATTACATCGTCCTCCAGCAGACTTGTCTCCATGCGTCTATTGCTGCCTCGGACACCTTATGGCCGTTCCGCTGTGAGTCAAAGATTTTCGAATCGGACGAAAAACTGATAGTGAATTGTAACATTCAGGGCCACCTAATGACGATGGATCACTCAAATTGCGTCCCGATTCAATACATCGTCCTCCAGCAGACTTGTCTCCATGGGTCTATTGCTGCCTCGGGCACCTTATGGCAGGCCTGCTGTGACTCAAAGATTTTCGAATCGGACGAAAAACTGATAGTGAATAGTAACGTTCAGGGCCTCCTAATGACGATGGATCACTCAAATGACGTCCCGATTCAATACATCGTCCTCCAGCCGACTTGACTCCATGGGTCTATTGCTGCCTCGGGCACCTTATGGCCGTTCTGCTGTGAGTCTAGAGTATCGAATGGGACGAAAAACTGATAGTGAATTGTAACGTTCAGGGCCTCCTAATGACGATGGATCACTCAAATTGCGTCCCGATTCAATACATCGTCCTCCTGCAGACTTGTCTCCATGTGTCGATTGCTGCCTCGGGCACAAAATGGCCGTTCTGCTGTGAGTCAAAGATTTTCGAATCGGACGAAAAACTGATAGTGAATTGTAACATTCAGGGCCACCTAATGACGATGGACCACGCAAATTGCGTCCCGATTCAATACATCGTCCCCAGCCGACTTGACACCATGGGACTATTGCTGCCTCGGGCACCTTATGGCCGTTCTGCTGTGAGTCTAGATTATAGAATGGGATGAAAAACTGATAGTGAATTGTAACGTTCAGGGCCACCTAATGACGATGGATCTTTCAAATTGCGTCCCGATTCAATACATCGTCCTCCAGCCGACTAGACTCCATGGGTCTATTGCTGCCTCGGGCACCTTATGGCCGTTCTGCTGTGAGTCTAGATTATCGAATGGGACGAAAAACTGATAGTGAATTGTAACATTCAGGGCCACCTAATGACGATGGACCACGCAAATTGCGTCTCGATTCAATACATCGTCCTCCAGCCGTGTTGACTCCATGGGTCTATTGCTGCCTCGGGCACCTTATGGACGTTCTGCTGTGAATCTAGATTATCGAATGGGACGAAAAACTGATGGTGAATTGTAACGTCCAGGGCCACCTAATGACGATGGAACACTCAAATTGCGTCCCGATTCAATACATCGTCCCCAGCCGACTTGACTCCATGGGACTATTGCTGCCTCAGGCACCTTATGGCCGTTCTGCTGTGAGTCTAGATTATCGAATGGGACGAAAAACTCATAGTGAATTGTAACGTTCAGGGCCACCAAATGACGATGGATATCTCAAATTGCGTCCCGATTCAATACATCGTCCTCCAGCCGACTTGACTCCATGGATCTATTTCTGCGTCGGGCACCTTATGGCCGTTCTGCTGTGATTCTAGATTATCGAATGGAACGAAAAACTGATAGTGAATTGTAACGTTCAAGGCCTCCTAATGACGATGGATCACTCAAATTGCGTCCCGATTCAATACATCGTCCTCCAGCCGACTTGACTCCATGGGTCTATTGCTGCCTCGGGCACCTTATGACCGTTCTGCTGTGAGTCTAGATTATCGAATGGGACGGAAAACTGATAGTGAATTGTAACGTTCAGGGCCTCCTAATGACGATGGATCACTCAAATTGTGTCCCGATTCAATACATCGTCCTCCAGCAGACTTGTCTCCATGGGTCGATTGCTGCCTCGGGCACCTAACGGCCGTTCTGCTGTGAGTCAAAGATTTTCGAATCGGACGAAAAACTGATAGTGAATTGTAACATTCTGGGTCACCTAATGACGATGGACCACGCAAAAAGCGTCCTGATACAATACATCGTCCTCCAGCCGAGTTGACTCCATGGGTCTATTGCTGCCTCGGGCACCTTATGGCCGTTCTGCTGTGAATCTAGATTATCGAATGGGACGAAAAACTGATAGTGAATTGTAACGTTCAGGGCCACCTAATGACGATGGATCACTCAAATTGCGTCCCGATTCAACTCATCGTCCCCAGCCGACTTGTCTCCATGGAACTATTGCTGCCTCGGGCACCTTATGGCCGTTCTGCTGTGAGTCTAGATAATCGAATGGGACGAAAAACTGATAGTGAATTGTAACGTTAAGGGCCACCTAATGACGATGGATCACTCAAATTGCGTCCTGATTCAATACATCGTCCTCCAGCAGACTTGACTTCATGGGTCTATTGCTGCCTCGGGCACCTTATGGCCGTTCTGCTGTGAGTCAAAGATTTTCGAATCGGACGAAAAACTGATAGTGAATTGTAACGTTCAGGGCCACCTAATGACGATGGATCACTCAAATTGCGTCCCGATTCAATACATCGTCCTCCAGCAGACTTGTCTCCATGGGTCTATTGCTGCCTCGGGCACCTTATGGCAGGCCTGCTGTGACTCAAAGATTTTCGAATCGGACGAAAAACTGATAGTGAACGTTCAGGGCCTCCTAATGACAATGGATCACTCAAATTGCGTCCCGATTCAATACATCGTCCTCTAGCCGACTGGACTCCATGGGTCTATTGCTGCCTCGGGCACCTTATGGCCGTTCTGCTGTGAGTCTAGATTATCGAATGGGACAAAAAACTGATAGTGAATTGTAACGTTCAGGGCCTCCTAATGACGATGGGTCACTCAAATTGCGTCCCGATTCAATACATCGTCCTCCAGCCGAGTTGACTCCATGGGGCTATTGCTGCCTCGGGCACCTTATGGCCATTCTCCTGTGAGTCTAGTTATCGAATGGGACGAAAAACTGATAGTGAATTGTAACGTTCAGGGCCACCTAATGACGATGGATCTCTCAAATTGCGTCCCGATTCAATACATCGTCCTCCAGCCGACTAGACTCCATGGGTCTATTGCTGCCTCGGGCACCTTATGGCCGTTCTGCTGTGAGTCTAGATTATCGAATGGGACGAAAAACTGATAGTGAATTGTAACGTTCAGGGCCTCCTAATGACGATGGATCACTCAAATTGCGTCCCGATTCAATACATCGTCCTCCAGCAGACTTGTCTCCATGGGTCGATTGCTGCCTCGGGCACCTAATGGCCGTTCTGCTGTGAGTCATACATTTTCGAATCGGACGAAAAACTGATAGTGAATTGTAACATTCAGGGCCACCTAATGACGATGGACCACGCAAATTGCGTCCCGATTCAATACATCGTCCTCCAGCCGAGTTGACTCCATGGGTCTCTTGCTGCCTCGGGCACCTTATGGCCGTTCTGCTGTGAATCTAGATTATCGAATGGGACGAAAAACTGGTAGTGAATTGTAACGTTCAGGGCCACCTAATGACGATGGATCACTCAAATTGCGTCCCGATTCAATACATCGTCCCCAGCCGACTTGTCTCCATGGGTCTATTGCTGCCTCGGGCACCTTATGGCCGTTCTGCTGTGAGTCTACATAATCGAATGGGACGAAAAACTGATAGTGAATTGTAACGTTCAGGGCCACCTAATGACGATGGATCACTCAAATTGCGTCCTGGTTCAATACATCGTCCTCCAGCAGACTTGACTTCATGGGTCCATTGCTGCCTCGGGCACCTTATGGCCGTTCTGCTGTTAGTCAAAGATTTTCGAATCGGACGAAAAACTGATAGCGAATTGTAACTTTCAGGGCCACCTAATGACGATGGATCACTCAAATTGCGTCCCGATTCAATACATCGTCCTCCAGCAGACTTGTCTCCATGGGTCGATTGCTGCCTCGGGCTCCTTATGGCCGTTCTGCTGTGAGTCAAAGATTTTCGTATCGGACGAAAAACTGATAGTGATTTGTAACATTGAGGGCACCTAATGACGATGGACCACACAAATTGCGTCCCGATTCAGTACATCGTCCAGTAGCCGACTTGACTCCATGGGACTATTGCTGCCTCGGGCACCTTATGGCCGTTCT
This sequence comes from Schistocerca cancellata, assembly GCF_023864275.1. Taxonomy (NCBI): domain Eukaryota; kingdom Metazoa; phylum Arthropoda; class Insecta; order Orthoptera; family Acrididae; genus Schistocerca; species Schistocerca cancellata. The sequence goes on along the minus strand of NW_026047169.1, from coordinate 3,788,828 downwards.
GCTGTGAGTCTAGATTATAGAATGGGATGAAAAACTGACAGTGAATTGTAACGTTCAGGGCCACCTAATGACGATGGATCAATCAAATTGCGTCCCGATTCAATACATCGTCCTCCAGCAGACTTGTCTCCATGGGTCTATTGCTGCCTCGGGCACCTTATGGCAGGCCTGCTGTGACTCAAAGATTTTCGAATCGGACGAACAACTGATAGTGAATTGTAACGTTCAGGGCCTCCTAATGACGATGGAACACTCAAATTGCGTCCCGATTCATTACATCGTCCTCCAGCAGACTTGTCTCCATGCGTCTATTGCTGCCTCGGACACCTTATGGCCGTTCCGCTGTGAGTCAAAGATTTTCGAATCGGACGAAAAACTGATAGTGAATTGTAACATTCAGGGCCACCTAATGACGATGGATCACTCAAATTGCGTCCCGATTCAATACATCGTCCTCCAGCAGACTTGTCTCCATGGGTCTATTGCTGCCTCGGGCACCTTATGGCAGGCCTGCTGTGACTCAAAGATTTTCGAATCGGACGAAAAACTGATAGTGAATAGTAACGTTCAGGGCCTCCTAATGACGATGGATCACTCAAATGACGTCCCGATTCAATACATCGTCCTCCAGCCGACTTGACTCCATGGGTCTATTGCTGCCTCGGGCACCTTATGGCCGTTCTGCTGTGAGTCTAGAGTATCGAATGGGACGAAAAACTGATAGTGAATTGTAACGTTCAGGGCCTCCTAATGACGATGGATCACTCAAATTGCGTCCCGATTCAATACATCGTCCTCCTGCAGACTTGTCTCCATGTGTCGATTGCTGCCTCGGGCACAAAATGGCCGTTCTGCTGTGAGTCAAAGATTTTCGAATCGGACGAAAAACTGATAGTGAATTGTAACATTCAGGGCCACCTAATGACGATGGACCACGCAAATTGCGTCCCGATTCAATACATCGTCCCCAGCCGACTTGACACCATGGGACTATTGCTGCCTCGGGCACCTTATGGCCGTTCTGCTGTGAGTCTAGATTATAGAATGGGATGAAAAACTGATAGTGAATTGTAACGTTCAGGGCCTCCTAATGACGATGGATCACTCAAATTGCGTCCCGATTCAATACATCGTCCTCCAGCCGACTTGACTCCATGGCTCTATTGCTGCCTCGGGCACCTTATGGCCGTTCTGCTGTGACTCAAAGATTTTCGAATCGGACGAAAAACTGATAGTGAATTGTAACGTTCAGGGCCTCCTAATGACGATGGATCACTCAAATTGCGACCCGATTCAATACATCGTCCTCCAGCAGACTTGTCTCCATGGGTCGATTGCTGACTCGGGCACCTAATGGCCGTTCTGCTGTGAGTCAAAGATTTTCGAATCGGACGAAAAACTGATAGTGAATTGTAACGTTCAGGGCCTCCTAATGACGATGGAACACTCAAATTGCGTCCCTATTCGATACATCGTCCTCCAGCAGACTTGTCTCCATGCGTCATTTGCTGCCTCGGTCACCTTATGGCCGTTCTGCTGTGAGTCGAAGATTTTCGAATCGGACGAAAAACTGATAGTGAATTGTAACGTTCAGGGCCACCTAATGACGATGGATCACTCAAATTGCGTCCCGATTCAATACATCGTCCTCCAGCCGACTTGACTCCATGGGTCTATTGCTGCCTCGGGCTCCTTATGGCCTTTCTGCTGTGAGTCTAGATTATCGAATGGGACAAAAAACTGATAGTGAATTGTAACGTTCAGGGCCTCCTAATGACGATGGATCACTCAAATTGCGTCCCGATTCAATTCATCGTCCTCCAGCAGACTTGTCTCCATGGGTCGATTGCTGCCTCGGGCACCTTATGGCCGTTCTGCTGTGAGTCAAAGATTTTCGAATCGGACGAAAAACTGATAGTGATTTGTAACATTGAGGGCCACCTAATGACGATGGACCACACAAATTGCGTCCCGATTCAGTACATCGTCCACTAGCCGACTTGACTCCATGGGACTATTGCTGCCTCGGGCACCTTATGGCCGTTCTGCTGTGAGTCAAAGATTTTCGAATCGGACGAAAAACTGATAGTGAATTGTAACATTCAGGGCCACCTAATGACGATGGACCACGCAAATCGCGTCACGATTCAATACATCGTCCTCCAGCCGAGTTGACTCCATGGGTCTATTGCTGCCTCGGGCACCTTATGGCCGTTCTGCTGTGAATCTAGATTATCGAATGGGACGAAAAACTGATAGTGAATTGTAACGTTCAGGGCCACCTAATGACGATGGATCACTCAAATTGCGTCCCGATTCAATACATCGTCCCCAGCCGACTTGACACCATGGGACTATTGCTGCCTCGGGCACCTTATGGCCGTTCTGCTGTGAGTCTAGATTATAGAATGGGATGAAAAACTGATAGTGAATTGTAACGTTCAGGGCCACCTAATGACGATGGATCTCTCAAATTGCGTCCCGATTCAATACATCGTCCTCCAGCCGACTTGACTCCATGGGTCTATTGCTGCCTCGGGCACCTTATGGCCGTTCTGCTGTGAGTCTAGATTATCGAATGGGACGAAAAACTGATAGTGAATTGTAACGTTCAGGGCCTCCTAATGACGATGGATCACTCAAATTGCGTCCCGATTCAATACATCGTCCTCCAGCAGACTTGTCTCCATGGGTCGATTGCTGCCTCGGGCACCTAATGGCCGTTCTGCTGTGAGTCAAAGATTTTCGAATCGGACGAAAAACTGATAGTGAATTGTAACATTCAGGGCCACCTAATGACGATGGACCACGCAAATTGCGTCCCGATTCAATACATCGTCCTCCAGCCGAGTTGACTCCATGGGTCTATTGCTGCCTCGGGCACCTTATGGCCGTTCTGCTGTGAATCTAGATTATCGAATGGGACGAAAAACTGATAGTGAATTGTAACGTTCAGGGCCACCTAATGACGATGGATCACTAAAATTGCGTCCCGATTCAATACATCGTCCTCCAGCAGACTTGTCTCCATGGGTCTATTGCTGCCTCGGGCACCTTATGGCCGTTCTGCTGTGAGTCAAAGATTTTCGAATCGGACGAAAAACTGATAGTGAATTGTAACTTTCAGGGCCACCTAATGACGATGGATCACTCAAATTGCGTCCCGATTCAATACATCGTCCTCCAGCAGACTTGTCTCCATGGGTCGATTGCTGCCTCGGGCACCTTATGGCCGTTCTGCTGTGAGTCAAAGAATTTCGAATCGGACGAAAAACTGATAGTAATTTGTTACATTGAGGGCACCTAATGACGATGGACCACACAAATTGCGTCCCGATTCAGTACATCGTCCACTAGCCGACTTGACTCCATGGGACTATTGCTGCCTCGGGCACCTTATGGCCGTTCTGCTGTGAGTCTAGATTATAGTATGGGATGAAAAACTGATAGTGAATTGTAACGTTCAGGGCCAACTAATGACGATGGATCAATCAAATTGCGTCCCGATTCAATACATCGTCCTCCAGCCGACTTGACTCCATGGGTCTATTGCTGCCTCGGGCACCTTATGGCCGTTCTGCTGTGAGTCTAGATTATCGAATGGGACGAAAAACTGATAGTGAATTGTAACGTTCAGGGCCTCCTAATGACGATGGATCACTCAAATTGCGTCCCGATTCAATACATCGTCCTCCAGCCGACTTGACTCCATGGCTCTATTGCTGCCTCGGGCACCTTATGGCCGTTCTGCTGTGACTCAAAGATTTTCGAATCGGACGAAAAACTGATAGTGAATTGTAACGTTCAGGGCCTCCTAATGACGATGGATCACTCAAATTGCGTCCCGATTCAATACATCGTCCTCCAGCAGACTAGTCTTCATGGGTCGATTGCTGACTCGGGCACCTAATGGCCGTTCTGCTGTGAGTCAAAGATTTTCGAATCGGACGAAAAACTGATAGTGAATGCCGATGGAACACTCAAATTGCGTCCCTATTCGATACATCGTCCTCCAGCAGACTTGTCTCCATGCGTCTATTGCTGCCTCGGGCACCTTATGGCCGTTCTGCTGTGAGTCAAAGATTTTCGAATCGGACGAAAAACTGATAGTGAATTGTAACGTTCAGGGCCATCTAATGACGATGGATCACTCAAATTGCGTCCCGATTCAATACATCGTCCTCCAGCCGACTTGACTCCATGGGTCTATTGCTGCCTCGGGCACCTTATGGCCTTTCTGCTGTGAGTCTAGATTATCGAATGGGACGAAAAACTGATATTGAATTGTAACGTTCAGGGCCACCTAATGACGATGGATCACTCAAATTGCGTCCTGATTCAATACATCGTCCTCCAGCAGACTTGACTTCATGGGTCTATTGCTGCCTCGGGCACCTTATGGCCGTTCTGCTGTGAGTCAAAGATTTTCGAATCGGACGAAAAACTGATAGTGAATTGTAACTTTCAGAGCCACCTAATGACGATGGATCACTCAAACTGCGTCCCGATTCAATACATCGTCCTCCAGCAGACTTGTCACCATGGCTCGATTGCTGCCTCGGGCACCTTATGGCCGTTCTGCTGTGAGTCAAAGATTTTCGAATCGGACGAAAAACTGATAGTGATTTGTAACATTGAGGGCCACCTAATGACGATGGACCACACAAATTGCGTCCCGATTCAGTACATCGTCCACTAGCCGACTTGACTCCATGGGACTATTGCTGCCTCGGGCACCTTATGGCCGTTCTGCTGTGAGTCTAGATTATAGAATGGGATGAAAAACTGATAGTGAATTGTAACTTTCAGGGCCACCTAATGACGATGGATCACTCAAATTGCGTCCCGATTCAATACATCGTCCTCCAGCAGACTTGTCTCCATGGGTCAATTGCTGCCTCGGGCTCCTTATGGCAGGCCTGCTGTGACTCAAAGATTTTCGAATCGGACGAAAAACTGATAGTGAGTTGTAACGTTCAGGGCCGCCTAATGACGATGGAACACTCAAATTGCGTCCCGATTCATTACATCCTCCTCCAGCAGACTTGTCTCCATGCGTCTATTGCTGCCTCGGGCACCTTATGGCCGTTCCGCTGTGAGTCAAAGATTTTCGAATCGGACGAAAAACTGATAGTGAATTGTAACGTTCAGGGCCACCTAATGACGATGGATCACTCAAATTGCGTCCCGATTCAATACATCGTCCTCCAGCAGACTTGTCTCCATGGGTCTATTGCTGCCTCGGGCACCTTATGGCCGTTCTGCTGTGAGTCTAGATTATCGAATGGGACGAAAAACTGATAGTGAATTGTAACGTTAAGGGCCTCCTAATGACGACGGATCACTCAAATTGCGTCCCGATTCAATACATCGTCCTCCTGCAGACTTGTCTCCATGTGTCGATTGCTGCCTCAGGCACCTAATGGCCGTTCTGCTGTGAGTCAAAGATTTTCGAATCGGACGAAAAACTGATAGTGAATTGTAACATTCAGGGCCACCTAATGACGATGGACCACGCAAATTGCGTCCCGATTCCATACATCGTCCTCCAGCCGAGTTGACTCCATGGGTCTATTGCTGCCTCGGGCACCTTATGTCCGTTCTGCTGTGAGTCTAGATTATCGAATGGGACGAAAAACTGATAGTGAATTGTAACGTTCAGGGCCTCCTAATGACGATGGATCACTCAAATTGCGTCCCGATTCAATACATCGTCCTCCAGCAGACTTGTCTCCATGGGTCGATTGCTGCCTCGGGCACCTTATGGCCGTTCTGCTGTGAGTCAAAGAATTTCGAATCGGACGAAAAACTGATAGTAATTTGTTACATTGAGGGCACCTAATGACGATGGACCACACAAATTGCGTCCCGATTCAGTACATCGTCCACTAGCCGACTTGACTCCATGGGACTATTGCTGCCTCGGGCACCTTATGGCCGTTCTGCTGTGAGTCTAGATTATAGTATGGGATGAAAAACTGATAGTGAATTGTAACGTTCAGGGCCAACTAATGACGATGGATCAATCAAATTGCGTCCCGATTCAATACATCGTCCTCCAGCCGACTTGACTCCATGGGTCTATTGCTGCCTCGGGCACCTTATGGCCGTTCTGCTGTGAGTCTAGATTATCGAATGGGACGAAAAACTGATAGTGAATTGTAACGTTCAGGGCCTCCTAATGACGATGGATCACTCAAATTGCGTCCCGATTCAATACATCGTCCTCCAGCCGACTTGACTCCATGGCTCTATTGCTGCCTCGGGCACCTTATGGCCGTTCTGCTGTGACTCAAAGATTTTCGAATCGGACGAAAAACTGATAGTGAATTGTAACGTTCAGGGCCTCCTAATGACGATGGATCACTCAAATTGCGTCCCGATTCAATACATCGTCCTCCAGCAGACTAGTCTTCATGGGTCGATTGCTGACTCGGGCACCTAATGGCCGTTCTGCTGTGAGTCAAAGATTTTCGAATCGGACGAAAAACTGATAGTGAATGCCGATGGAACACTCAAATTGCGTCCCTATTCGATACATCGTCCTCCAGCAGACTTGTCTCCATGCGTCTATTGCTGCATCGGGCACCTTATGGCCGTTCTGCTGTGAGTCAAAGATTTTCGAATCGGACGAAAAACTGATAGTGAATTGTAACGTTCAGGGCCACCTAATGACGATGGATCACTCAAATTGCGTCCCGATTCAATACATCGTCCTCCAGCCGACTTGACTCCATGGGTCTATTGCTGCCTCGGGCACCTTATGGCCTTTCTGCTGTGAGTCTAGATTATCGAATGGGACAAAAAACTGATAGTGAATTGTAACGTTCAGGGCCTCCTAATGAAAATGGATCGCTCAAATTGCTTCCCGATTCAATACATCGTCCTTCAGCAGTCTTGTCTCCATGGGTCTATTGCTGCCTCGTGCACCTTATGGCCGTTCTGCTGTGAGTCTAGATTATCGAATGGGACGAAAAACTGATAGTGAATTGTAACATTCAGGGCCACCAAATGACGATGGATCACTCAAATTGCGTCCCGATTCAATACATCGTCCCCAGCCGACTTGTCTCCATGGGTCTATTGCTGCCTCGGGCACCTTATGGCCGTTCTGCTGTGAGTCTAGATTATCGAATGGGACGAAAAACTGATATTGAATTGTAACGTTCAGGGCCACCTAATGACGATGGATCACTCAAATTGCGTCCTGATTCAATACATCGTCCTCCAGCAGACTTGACTTCATGGGTCTATTGCAGCCTCGGGCACCTTATGGCCGTTCTGCTGTGAGTCAAAGATTTTCGAATCGGACGAAAAACTGATAGTGAATTGTAACTTTCAGAGCCACCTAATGACGATGGATCACTCAAACTGCGTCCCGATTCAATACATCGTCCTCCAGCAGACTTGTCACCATGGCTCGATTGCTGCCTCGGGCACCTTATGGCCGTTCTGCTGTGAGTCAAAGATTTTCGAATCGGACGAAAAACTGATAGTGATTTGTAACATTGAGGGCCACCTAATGACGATGGACCACACAAATTGCGTCCCGATTCAGTACATCGTCCACTAGCCGACTTGACTCCATGGGACTATTGCTGCCTCGGGCACCTTATGGCCGTTCTGCTGTGAGTCTAGATTATAGAATGGGATGAAAAACTGATAGTGAATTGTAACTTTCAGGGCCACCTAATGACGATGGATCACTCAAATTGCGTCCCGATTCAATACATCGTCCTCCAGCAGACTTGTCTCCATGGGTCAATTGCTGCCTCGGGCTCCTTATGGCAGGCCTGCTGTGACTCAAAGATTTTCGAATCGGACGAAAAACTGATAGTGAGTTGTAACGTTCAGGGCCGCCTAATGACGATGGAACACTCAAATTGCGTCCCGATTCATTACATCCTCCTCCAGCAGACTTGTCTCCATGCGTCTATTGCTGCCTCGGGCACCTTATGGCCGTTCCGCTGTGAGTCAAAGATTTTCGAATCGGACGAAAAACTGATAGTGAATTGTAACGTTTAGGGCCACCTAATGACGATGGATCACTCAAATTGCGTCCCGATTCAATACATCGTCCTCCAGCAGACTTGTCTCCATGGGTCTATTGCTGCCTCGGGCACCTTATGGCCGTTCTGCTGTGAGTCTAGATTATCGAATGGGACGAAAAACTGATAGTGAATTGTAACGTTAAGGGCCTCCTAATGACGACGGATCACTCAAATTGCGTCCCGATTCAATACATCGTCCTCCTGCAGACTTGTCTCCATGTGTCGATTGCTGCCTCAGGCACCTAATGGCCGTTCTGCTGTGAGTCAAAGATTTTCGAATCGGACGAAAAACTGATAGTGAATTGTAACATTCAGGGCCACCTAATGACGATGGACCACGCAAATTGCGTCCCGATTCCATACATCGTCCTCCAGCCGAGTTGACTCCATGGGTCTATTGCTGCCTCGGGCACCTTATGTCCGTTCTGCTGTGAGTCTAGATTATCGAATGGGACGAAAAACTGATAGTGAATTGTAACGTTCAGGGCCTCCTAATGACGATGGATCACTCAAATTGCGTCCCGATTCAATACATCGTCCTCCAGCAGACTTGTCTCCATGGGTCGATTGCTGCCTCGGGCACCTTATGGCCGTTCTGCTGTGAGTCAAAGAATTTCGAATCGGACGAAAAACTGATAGTAATTTGTTACATTGAGGGCACCTAATGACGATGGACCACACAAATTGCGTCCCGATTCAGTACATCGTCCACTAGCCGACTTGACTCCATGGGACTATTGCTGCCTCGGGCACCTTATGGCCGTTCTGCTGTGAGTCTAGATTATAGTATGGGATGAAAAACTGATAGTGAATTGTAACGTTCAGGGCCAACTAATGACGATGGATCAATCAAATTGCGTCCCGATTCAATACATCGTCCTCCAGCCGACTTGACTCCATGGGTCTATTGCTGCCTCGGGCACCTTATGGCCGTTCTGCTGTGAGTCTAGATTATCGAATGGGACGAAAAACTGATAGTGAATTGTAACGTTCAGGGCCTCCTAATGACGATGGATCACTCAAATTGCGTCCCGATTCAATACATCGTCCTCCAGCCGACTTGACTCCATGGCTCTATTGCTGCCTCGGGCACCTTATGGCCGTTCTGCTGTGACTCAAAGATTTTCGAATCGGACGAAAAACTGATAGTGAATTGTAACGTTCAGGGCCTCCTAATGACGATGGATCACTCAAATTGCGTCCCGATTCAATACATCGTCCTCCAGCAGACTAGTCTTCATGGGTCGATTGCTGACTCGGGCACCTAATGGCCGTTCTGCTGTGAGTCAAAGATTTTCGAATCGGACGAAAAACTGATAGTGAATGCCGATGGAACACTCAAATTGCGTCCCTATTCGATACATCGTCCTCCAGCAGACTTGTCTCCATGCGTCTATTGCTGCCTCGGGCACCTTATGGCCGTTCTGCTGTGAGTCAAAGATTTTCGAATCGGACGAAAAACTGATAGTGAATTGTAACGTTCAGGGCCACCTAATGACGATGGATCACTCAAATTGCGTCCCGATTCAATACATCGTCCTCCAGCCGACTTGACTCCATGGGTCTATTGCTGCCTCGGGCACCTTATGGCCTTTCTGCTGTGAGTCTAGATTATCGAATGGGACAAAAAACTGATAGTGAATTGTAACGTTCAGGGCCTCCTAATGAAAATGGATCGCTCAAATTGCTTCCCGATTCAATACATCGTCCTTCAGCAGTCTTGTCTCCATGGGTCTATTGCTGCCTCGTGCACCTTATGGCCGTTCTGCTGTGAGTCTAGATTATCGAATGGGACGAAAAACTGATAGTGAATTGTAACATTCAGGGCCACCAAATGACGATGGATCACTCAAATTGCGTCCCGATTCAATACATCGTCCCCAGCCGACTTGTCTCCATGGGTCTATTGCTGCCTCGGGCACCTTATGGCCGTTCTGCTGTGAGTCTAGATTATCGAATGGGACGAAAAACTGATATTGAATTGTAACGTTCAGGGCCACCTAATGACGATGGATCACTCAAATTGCGTCCTGATTCAATACATCGTCCTCCAGCAGACTTGACTTCATGGGTCTATTGCTGCCTCGGGCACCTTATGGCCGTTCTGCTGTGAGTCAAAGATTTTCGAATCGGACGAAAAACTGATAGTGAATTGTAACTTTCAGAGCCACCTAATGACGATGGATCACTCAAACTGCGTCCCGATTCAATACATCGTCCTCCAGCAGACTTGTCACCATGGCTCGATTGCTGCCTCGGGCACCTTATGGCCGTTCTGCTGTGAGTCAAAGATTTTCGAATCGGACGAAAAACTGATAGTGATTTGTAACATTGAGGGCCACCTAATGACGATGGACCACACAAATTGCGTCCCGATTCAGTACATCGTCCACTAGCCGACTTGACTCCATGGGACTATTGCTGCCTCGGGCACCTTATGGCCGTTCTGCTGTGAGTCTAGATTATAGAATGGGATGAAAAACTGATAGTGAATTGTAACTTTCAGGGCCACCTAATGACGATGGATCACTCAAATTGCGTCCCGATTCAATACATCGTCCTCCAGCAGACTTGTCTCCATGGGTCAATTGCTGCCTCGGGCACCTTATGGCAGGCCTGCTGTGACTCAAAGATTTTCGAATCGGACGAAAAACTGATAGTGAGTTGTAACGTTCAGGGCCGCCTAATGACGATGGAACACACAAATTGCGTCCCGATTCATTACATCCTCCTCCAGCAGACTTGTCTCCATGCGTCTATTGCTGCCTCGGGCACCTTATGGCCGTTCCGCTGTGAGTCAAAGATTTTCGAATCGGACGAAAAACTGATAGTGAATTGTAACGTTCAGGGCCACCTAATGACGATGGATCACTCAAATTGCGTCCCGATTCAATACATCGTCCTCCAGCAGACTTGTCTCCATGGGTCTATTGCTGCCTCGGGCACCTTATGGCCGTTCTGCTGTGAGTCTAGATTATCGAATGGGACGAAAAACTGATAGTGAATTGTAACGTTAAGGGCCTCCTAATGACGACGGATCACTCAAATTGCGTCCCGATTCAATACATCGTCCTCCAGCAGACTTGTCTCCATGTGTCGATTGCTGCCTCAGGCACCTAATGGCCGTTCTGCTGTGAGTCAAAGATTTTCGAATCGGACGAAAAACTGATAGTGAATTGTAACATTCAGGGCCACCTAATGACGATGGACCACGCAAATTGCGTCCCGATTCCATACATCGTCCTCCAGCCGAGTTGACTCCATGGGTCTATTGCTGCCTCGGGCACCTTATGTCCGTTCTGCTGTGAGTCTAGATTATCGAATGGGACGAAAAACTGATAGTGAATTGTAACGTTCAGGGCCTCCTAATGACGATGGATCACTCAAATTGTATCCCGATTCAATACATCGTCCTCCAGCAGACTTGTCTCCATGGGTCGATTGCTGCCTCGGGCACCTAATGGCCGTTCTGCTGTGATTCAAAGATTTTCGAATCGGACGAAAAACTGATAGTGAATTGTAACATTCAGGGCCACCCAATGACGATGGACCACGCAAATTGCGTCCCGATTCAATACATCGTCCTCCAGCCGAGTTGACTCCATAGGTCTATTGCTGCCTCGGGCACCTTATGGCCGTTCTGCTGTGAATCTAGATTATCGAATGGGACGAAAAACTGATAGTGAATTGTAACGTTCAGGGCCACTTAATGACGATGGATCACTCAAATTGCGTCCCGATTCAATACATCGTGCCCAGCCGACTTGTCTCCATGTGTCTATTGCTGCCTCGGGCACCTTATGGCCGTTCTGCTGTGACTTAAAGATTTTCGAATCGGACGAAAAACTGATAGTGAATTGTAACGTTCAGGGCCTCCTAATGACGATGGATCACTCAAATTGCGTCCCGATTCAATACATCGTCCTCCAGCAGACTTGTCTCCATGGGTCGATTGCTGACTCGGGCACCTAATGGCGGTTCTGCTGTGAGTCAAAGATTTTCGAATCGGACGAAAAACTGATAGTGAATTATAACATTCAGGGCCACCTAATGACGATGGACCACGCAAATTGCGTCCCGATTCAATACATCGTCCTCCAGCCGAGTTGACTCCATGGGTCTATTGCTGCCTCGGGCACCTTATGGCCGTTCTGCTGTGAGTCAAAGATTTTCGAATCGGACGAAAAACTGATAGTGAATTGTAACGTTCAGGGCCACCTAATGACGATGGATCACTCAAATTGAGTCCCGATTCAATACATCGTCCTCCAGCCGACTTGACTCCATGGGTCTATTGCTGCCTCGGGCACCTTATGGCCGTTCTGCTGTGAGTCTAGATTATCGAATGGGACAAAAAACTGATAGTGAACTGTAACGTTCAGGGCCTCCTAATGACGATGGATCACTCAAATTGCGTCCCGATTCAATACATCGTCCTCCAGCAGACTTGGCTCCATGGGTCTATTGCTGCCTCGGGCACCTTATGGCCGTTCTGCTGTGAGTCTAGATTATCGAATGGGACGAAAAACTGATAGTGAATTGTAACGTTCAGGGCCACCTAATGACGATGGATCACTCAAATTGTGTCCCGATTCAATATTCGTCCCCAGCCGACTTGACTCCATGGGACTATTGCTGCCTCGGGCACCTTATGGCCGTTCTGCTGTGAGTCTAGATTACAGAATGGGATGAAAAACTGATAGTGAATTGTAACGTTCAGGGCCACCTAATGACGATGGATCCCTCAAATTGCGTCCCGATTCAATACATCGTCCTCCAGCAGACTTTCCATGGGTCTATTGCTGCCTCGGGCACCTTATGGGAGGCCTGCTGTGACTCAAAGATTTTCGAATCGGACGAAAAACTGATAGTGAATTGTAACGTTCAGGGCCTCCTAATGACGATGGAACACTCAAATTGCGTCCCGATTCGATACATCGTCCTCCAGCAGACTTGTCTCCATGCGTCTTTTGCTGCCTCGGGCACCTTATGGCCGTTCTGCTGTGAGTCAAAGATTTTCGAATCGGACTAAAAACTGATAGTGAATTGTAACGTTCAGGGCCACCTAATGACGATGGATCACTCAAATTGCGTCCCGATTCAATACATCGTCCTCCAGCCGACTTGACTCCATGGGTCTATTGCTGCCTCGGGCACCTTATGGCCGTTCTGCTGTGAATCTAGATTATCGAATGGGACAAAAAACTGATAGTGAACTGTAACGTTCAGGGCCTCCTAATGACGATGGATCACTCAAATTGCGTCCCGATTCAATACATCGTCCTCCAGCAGACTTGTCTCCATGGGTCTATTGCTGCCTCGGGCACCTTATGGCCGTTCTGCTGTGAGTCTAGATTATCGAATGGGACGAAAAACTGATAGTGAATTGTAACGTTCAGGGCCACCTAATGACGATGGATCTCTCAAATTGCGTCCCGATTCAATACATCGTCCTCCAGCCGACTTGACTCCATGGGTCTATTGCTGCCTCGGGCACCTTATGGCCGTTCTGCTGTGAGTCTAGATTATCGAATGGGACGAAAAACTGATAGTGAATTGTAACGTTCAGGGCCTCCTAATGACGATGGATCACTCAAATTGCGTCCCGATTCAATACATCGTCCTCCAGCAGACTTGTCTCCATGGGTCTATTGCTGTCTCGGGCACCTTATGGCCGTTCTGCTGTGAGTCTAGATTATCGAATGGGACGAAAAACTGATAGTGAATTGTAACGTTCAGGGCCACCTAATGACGACGGATCTCTCAAATTGCGTCCCGATTCAATACATCGTCCTCCAGCCGACTTGACTCCATGGGTCTATTGCTGCCTCGGGCACCTTATGGCCGTTTTGCTGTGAGTCTAGATTATCGAATGGGACGAAAAACTGATAGTGAATTGTAACGTTCAGGGCCTCCTAATGACGATGGATCACTCAAATTGCGTCCCGATTCAATACATCGTCCTCCAGCCGACTTGACTCCATGGCTCTATTGCTGCCTCGGGCACCTTATGGCCGTTCTGCTGTGACTCAAAGATTTTCGAATCGGACGAAAAACTGATAGTGAATTGTAACTTTCAGAGCCACCTAATGACGATGGATCACTCAAACTGCGTCCCGATTCAATACATCGTCCTCCAGCAGACTTGTCTCCATGGCTCGATTGCTGCCTCGGGCACATTATGGCCGTTCTGCTGTGAGTCAAAGATTTTCGAATCGGACGAAAAACTGATAGTGATTTGTAACATTGAGGGCCACCTAATGACGATGGACCACACAAATTGCGTCCCGATTCAGTACATCGTCCACTAGCCGACTTGACTCCATGGGACTATTGCTGCCTCGGGCACCTTATGGCCGTTCTGCTGTGAGTCTAGATTATAGAATGGGATGAAAAACTGATAGTGAATTGTAACTTTCAGGGCCACCTAATGACGATGGATCACTCAAATTGCGTCCCGATTCAATACATCGTCCTCCAGCAGACTTGTCTCCATGGGTCAATTGCTGCCTCGGGCACCTTATGGCAGGCCTGCTGTGACTCAAAGATTTTCGAATCGGACGAAAAACTGATAGTGAGTTGTAACGTTCAGGGCCGCCTAATGACGATGGAACACTCAAATTGCGTCCCGATTCATTACATCGTCCTCCAGCAGACTTGTCTCCATGCGTCTATTGCTGCCTCGGGCACCTTATGGCCGTTCCGCTGTGAGTCAAAGATTTTCGAATCGGACGAAAAACTGATAGTGAATTGTAACGTTCAGGGCCACCTAATGACGATGGATCACTCAAATTGCGTCCCGATTCAATACATCGTCCTCCAGCAGACTTGTCTCCATGGGTCTATTGCTGCCTCGGGCACCTTATGTCCGTTCTGCTGTGAGTCTAGATTATCGAATGGGACGAAAAACTGATAGTGAATTGTAACGTTCAGGGCCTCCTAATGACGATGGATCACTCAAATTGTATCCCGATTCAATACATCGTCCTCCAGCAGACTTGTCTCCATGGGTCGATTGCTGCCTCGGGCACCTAATGACCGTTCTGCTGTGATTCAAAGATTTTCTAATCGGACGAAAAACTGATAGTGAATTGTAACATTCAGGGCCACCCAATGACGATGGACCACGCAAATTGCGTCCCGATTCAATACATCGTCCTCCAGCCGAGTTGACTCCATGGGTCTATTGCTGCCTCGGGCACCTTATGGCCGTTCTGCTGTGAATCTAGATTATCGAATGGGACGAAAAACTGATAGTGAATTGTAACGTTCAGGGCCACTTAATGACGATGGATCACTCAAATTGCGTCCCGATTCAATACATCGTGCCCAGCCGACTTGTCTCCATGTGTCTATTGCTGCCTCGGGCACCTTATGGCCGTTCTGCTGTGACTTAAAGATTTTCGAATCGGACGAAAAACTGATAGTGAATTGTAACGTTCAGGGCCTCCTAATGACGATGGATCACTCAAATTGCGTCCCGATTCAATACATCGTCCTCCAGCAGACTTGTCTCCATGGGTCGATTGCTGACTCTGGCACCTAATGGCGGTTCTGCTGTGAGTCAAAGATTTTCGAATCGGACGAAAAACTGATAGTGAATTATAACATTCAGGGCCACCTAATGACGATGGACCACGCAAATTGCGTCCCGATTCAATACATCGTCCTCCAGCCGAGTTGACTCCATGGGTCTATTGCTGCCTCGGGCACCTTATGGCCGTTCTGCTGTGAGTCAAAGATTTTCGAATCGGACGAAAAACTGATAGTGAATTGTAACGTTCAGGGCCACCTAATGACGATGGATCACTCAAATTGAGTCCCGATTCAATACATCGTCCTCCAGCCGACTTGACTCCATGGGTCTATTGCTGCCTCGGGCACCTTATGGCCGTTCTGCTGTGAGTCTAGATTATCGAATGGGACAAAAAACTGATAGTGAACTGTAACGTTCAGGACCTCCTAATGACGATGGATCACTCAAATTGCGTCCCGATTCAAAACATCGTCCTCCAGCAGACTTGGCTCCATGGGTCTATTGCTGCCTCGGGCACCTATGGCCGTTCTGCTGTGAGTCTAGATTATCGAATGGGACGAAAAACTGATAGTGAATTGTAACGTTCAGGGCCACCTAATGACGATGGATCTCTCAAATTGTGTCCCGATTCAATATTCGTCCCCAGCCGACTTGACTCCATGGGACTATTGCTGCCTCGGGCACCTAATGGCCGTTCTGCTGTGAGTCTAGATTACAGAATGGGATGAAAAACTGATAGTGAATTGTAACGTTCAGGGCCACCTAATGACGATGGATCCCTCAAATTGCGTCCCGATTCAATACATCGTCCTCCAGCAGACTTTCCATGGGTCTATTGCTGCCTCGGGCACCTTATGGGAGGCCTGCTGTGACTCAAAGATTTTCGAATCGGACGAAAAACTGATAGTGAATTGTAACGTTCAGGGCCTCCTAATGACGATGGAACACTCAAATTGCGTCCCGATTCGATACATCGTCCTCCAGCAGACTTGTCTCCATGCGTCTTTTGCTGCCTCGGGCACCTTATGGCCGTTCTGCTGTGAGTCAAAGATTTTCGAATCGGACTAAAAACTGATAGTGAATTGTAACGTTCAGGGCCACCTAATGACGATGGATCACTCAAATTGCGTCCCGATTCAATACATCGTCCTCCAGCCGACTTGACTCCATGGGTCTATTGCTGCCTCGGGCACCTTATGGCCGTTCTGCTGTGAATCTAGATTATCGAATGGGACAAAAAACTGATAGTGAACTGTAACGTTCAGGGCCTCCTAATGACGATGGATCACTCAAATTGCGTCCCGATTCAATACATCGTCCTCCAGCAGACTTGTCTCCATGGGTCTATTGCTGCCTCGGGCACCTAATGGCCGTTCTGCTGCGAGTCTAGATTATCGAATGGGACGAAAAACTGATAGTGAATTGTAACGTTCAGGGCCACCTAATGACGATGGATCTCTCAAATTGCGTCCCGATTCAATACATCGTCCTCCAGCCGACTTGACTCCATGGGTCTATTGCTGCCTCGGGCAAATTATGGCCGTTCTGCTGTGAGTCTAGATTATCGAATGGGACGAAAAACTGATAGTGAATTGTAACGTTCAGGGCCTCCTAATGACGATGGATCACTCAAATTGCGTCCCGATTCAATACATCGTCCTCCAGCAGACTTGTCTCCATGGGTCTATTGCTGTCTCGGGCACCATATGGCCGTTCTGCTGTGAGTCTAGATTATCGAATGGGACGAAAAACTGATAGTGAATTGTAACGTTCAGGGCCACCTAATGACGACGGATCTCTCAAATTGCGTCCCGATTCAATACATCGTCCTCCAGCCGACTTGACTCCATGGGTCTATTGCTGCCTCGGGCACCTTATGGCCGTTCTGCTGTGAGTCTAGATTATCGAATGGGACGAAAAACTGATAGTGAATTGTAACGTTCAGGGCCTCCTAATGACGATGGATCACTCAAATTGCGTCCCGATTCAATACATCGTCCTCCAGCCGACTTGCCTCCATGGGTCTATTGCTGCCTCGGGCACCTTATGGCCGTTCTGATTTGACTCAAAGATTTTCGAATCGGACGAAAAACTGATAGTGAATTGTAACGTTCAGGGCCTCCTAATGACGATGGATCACTCAAATTGCGTCCCGATTCAATACATCGTCCTCCAGCCGACTTGACTCCATGGGTCTATTGCTGCCTCGGGCACCTTATGGCCGTTCTGCTGTGAGTCTAGATTATCGAATGGGACGAAAAACTGATAGTGAATTGTAACTTTCAGGGCCTCCTAATGACGATGGATCACTCAAATTGCGTCCCGATTCAATACATCGTCCCCAGCCGACTTGTCTCCATGGGTCTATTGCTGCCTCGGGCACCTTATGGCCGTTCTGCTGTGAGTCTAGATTATCGAATGGGACGAAAAACTGATATTGAATTGTAACGTTCAGGGCCACCTAATGACGATGGATCACTCAAATTGCGTCCTGATTCAATACATCGTCCTCCAGCAGACTTGACTTCATGGGTCTATTGCTGCCTCGGGCACCTTATGGCCGTTCTGCTGTGAGTCAAAGATTTTCGAATCGGACGAAAAACTGATAGTGAATTGTAACTTTCAGAGCCACCTAATGACGGTGGATCACTCAAACTGCGTCCCGATTCAATACATCGTCCTCCAGCAGACTTGTCTCCATGGGTCGATTGCTGCCTCGGGCACCTTATGGCCGTTCTGCTGTGAGTCAAAGATTTTCGAATCGGACGAAAAACTGATAGTGATTTGTAACATTGAGGGCCACCTAATGACGATGGACCACACAAATTGCGTCCCGATTCAGTACATCGTCCACTAGCCGACTTGACTCCATGGGACTATTGCTGCCTCGGGCACCTTATGGCCGTTCTGCTGTGAGTCTAGATTATAGAATGGGATGAAACACTGATAGTGAATTGTAACTTTCAGGGCCACCTAATGACGATGGATCACTCAAATTGCGTCCCGATTCAATACATCGTCCTCCAGCCGACTTGACTCCATGGGTCTATTGCTGCCTCGGGCACCTTATGGCCGTTCTGCTGTGAGTCTAGATTATCGAATGGGACAAAAAACTGATAGTGAACTGTAACGTTCAGGGCCTCCTAATGACGATGGATCACTCAAATTGCGTCCCGATTCAATACATCGTCCTCCAGCAGACTTGGCTCCATGGGTCTATTGCTGCCTCGGGCACCTTATGGCCGTTCTGCTGTGAGTCTAGATTATCGAATGGGACGAAAAACTGATAGTGAATTGTAACGTTCAGGGCCACCTAATGACGATGGATCACTCAAATTGTATCCCGATTCAATACATCGTCCTCCAGCAGACTTGTCTCCATGGGTCGATTGCTGCCTCGGGCACCTAATGGCCGTTCTGCTGTGATTCAAAGATTTTCTAATCGGACGAAAAACTGATAGTGAATTGTAACATTCAGGGCCACCCAATGACGATGGACCACGCAAATTGCGTCCCGATTCAATACATCGTCCTCCAGCCGAGTTGACTCCATGGGTCTATTGCTGCCTCGGGCACCTTATGGCCGTTCTGCTGTGAATCTAGATTATCGAATGGGACGAAAAACTGATAGTGAATTGTAACGTTCAGGGCCACTTAATGACGATGGATCACTCAAATTGCGTCCCGATTCAATACATCGTCCTCCAGCCGACTTGTCTCCATGGGTCTATTGCTGCCTCGGGCACCTTATGGCCGTTCTGATTTGACTCAAAGATTTTCGAATCGGACGAAAAACTGATAGTGAATTGTAACGTTCAGGGCCTCCTAATGACGATGGATCACTCAAATTGCGTCCCGATTCAATACATCGTCCTCCAGCCGACTTGACTCCATGGGTCTATTGCTGCCTCGGGCACCTTATGGCCGTTCTGCTGTGAGTCTAGATTATCGAATGGGACGAAAAACTGATAGTGAATTGTAACTTTCAGGGCCTCCTAATGACGATGGATCACTCAAATTGCGTCCCGATTCAATACATCGTCCCCAGCCGACTTGTCTCCATGGGTCTATTGCTGCCTCGGGCACCTTATGGCCGTTCTGCTGTGAGTCTAGATTATCGAATGGGACGAAAAACTGATATTGAATTGTAACGTTCAGGGCCACCTAATGACGATGGATCACTCAAATTGCGTCCTGATTCAATACATCGTCCTCCAGCAGACTTGACTTCATGGGTCTATTGCTGCCTCGGGCACCTTATGGCCGTTCTGCTGTGAGTCAAAGATTTTCGAATCGGACGAAAAACTGATAGTGAATTGTAACTTTCAGAGCCACCTAATGACGGTGGATCACTCAAACTGCGTCCCGATTCAATACATCGTCCTCCAGCAGACTTGTCTCCATGGGTCGATTGCTGCCTCGGGCACCTTATGGCCGTTCTGCTGTGAGTCAAAGATTTTCGAATCGGACGAAAAACTGATAGTGATTTGTAACATTGAGGGCCACCTAATGACGATGGACCACACAAATTGCGTCCCGATTCAGTACATCGTCCACTAGCCGACTTGACTCCATGGGACTATTGCTGCCTCGGGCACCTTATGGCCGTTCTGCTGTGAGTCTAGATTATAGAATGGGATGAAACACTGATAGTGAATTGTAACTTTCAGGGCCACCTAATGACGATGGATCACTCAAATTGCGTCCCGATTCAATACATCGTCCTCCAGCCGACTTGACTCCATGGGTCTATTGCTGCCTCGGGCACCTTATGGCCGTTCTGCTGTGAGTCTAGATTATCGAATGGGACAAAAAACTGATAGTGAACTGTAACGTTCAGGGCCTCCTAATGACGATGGATCACTCAAATTGCGTCCCGATTCAATACATCGTCCTCCAGCAGACTTGGCTCCATGGGTCTATTGCTGCCTCGGGCACCTTATGGCCGTTCTGCTGTGAGTCTAGATTATCGAATGGGACGAAAAACTGATAGTGAATTGTAACGTTCAGGGCCACCTAATGACGATGGATCACTCAAATTGTATCCCGATTCAATACATCGTCCTCCAGCAGACTTGTCTCCATGGGTCGATTGCTGCCTCGGGCACCTAATGGCCGTTCTGCTGTGATTCAAAGATTTTCTAATCGGACGAAAAACTGATAGTGAATTGTAACATTCAGGGCCACCCAATGACGATGGACCACGCAAATTGCGTCCCGATTCAATACATCGTCCTCCAGCCGAGTTGACTCCATGGGTCTATTGCTGCCTCGGGCACCTTATGGCCGTTCTGCTGTGAATCTAGATTATCGAATGGGACGAAAAACTGATAGTGAATTGTAACGTTCAGGGCCACTTAATGACGATGGATCACTCAAATTGCGTCCCGATTCAATACATCGTCCCCAGCCGACTTGTCTCCATGGGTCTATTGCTGCCTCGGGCACCTTATGGCCGTTCTGCTGTGAGTCTAGATTATCGAATGGGACGAAAAACTGATATTGAATTGTAACGTTCAGGGCCACCTAATGACGATGGATCACTCAAATTGCGTCCTGATTCAATACATCGTCCTCCAGCAGACTTGACTTCATGGGTCTATTGCTGCCTCGGGCACCTTATGGCCGTTCTGCTGTGAGTCAAAGATTTTCGAATCGGACGAAAAACTGATAGTGAATTGTAACTTTCAGAGCCACCTAATGACGGTGGATCACTCAAACTGCGTCCCGATTCAATACATCGTCCTCCAGCAGACTTGTCTCCATGGGTCGATTGCTGCCTCGGGCACCTTATGGCCGTTCTGCTGTGAGTCAAAGATTTTCGAATCGGACGAAAAACTGATAGTGATTTGTAACATTGAGGGCCACCTAATGACGATGGACCACACAAATTGCGTCCCGATTCAGTACATCGTCCACTAGCCGACTTGACTCCATGGGACTATTGCTGCCTCGGGCACCTTATGGCCGTTCTGCTGTGAGTCTAGATTATAGAATGGGATGAAACACTGATAGTGAATTGTAACTTTCAGGGCCACCTAATGACGATGGATCACTCAAATTGCGTCCCGATTCAATACATCGTCCTCCAGCCGACTTGACTCCATGGGTCTATTGCTGCCTCGGGCACCTTATGGCCGTTCTGCTGTGAGTCTAGATTATCGAATGGGACAAAAAACTGATAGTGAACTGTAACGTTCAGGGCCTCCTAATGACGATGGATCACTCAAATTGCGTCCCGATTCAATACATCGTCCTCCAGCCGAGTTGACTCCGTGGGTCTATTGCTGCCTCGGGCACCTTATGGCCGTTCTGCTGTGAGTCAAAGATTTTCGAATCGGACGAAAAACTGATAGTGAATTGTAACGTTCAGGGCCACCTAATGACGATGGATCACTCAAATTGAGTCCTGATTCAATACATCGTCCTCCAGCCGACTTGACTCCATGGGTCTATTGCTGCCTCGGGCACCTTATGGCCGTTCTGCTGTGAGTCTAGATTATCGAATGGGACAAAAAACTGATAGTGAACTGTAACGTTCAGGGCCTCCTAATGACGATGGATCACTCAAATTGCGTCCCGATTCAAAACATCGTCCTCCAGCAGACTTGGCTCCATGGGTCTATTGCTGCCTCGGGCACCTATGGCCGTTCTGCTGTGAGTCTAGATTATCGAATGGGACGAAAAACTGATAGTGAATTGTAACGTTCAGGGCCACCTAATGACGATGGATCTCTCAAATTGTGTCCCGATTCAATATTCGTCCCCAGCCGAGTTGACTCCATGGGATTATTGCTGCCTCGGGCACCTAATGGCCGTTCTGCTGTGAGTCTAGATTACAGAATGGGATGAAAAACTGATAGTGAATTGTAACGTTCAGGGCCACCTAATGACGATGGATCCCTCAAATTGCGTCCCGATTCAATACATCGTCCTCCAGCAGACTTTCCATGGGTCTATTGCTGCCTCGGGCACCTTATGGGAGGCCTGCTGTGACTCAAAGATTTTCGAATCGGACGAAAAACTGATAGTGAATTGTAACGTTCAGGGCCTCCTAATGACGATGGAACACTCAAATTGCGTCCCGATTCGATACATCGTCCTCCAGCAGACTTGTCTCCATGCGTCTTTTGCTGCCTCGGGCACCTTATGGCCGTTCTGCTGTGAGTCAAAGATTTTCGAATCGGACTAAAAACTGATAGTGAATTGTAACGTTCAGGGCCACCTAATGACGATGGATCACTCAAATTGCGTCCCGATTCAATACATCGTCCTCCAGCCGACTTGACTCCATGGGTCTATTGCTGCCTCGGGCACCTTATGGCCGTTCTGCTGTGAATCTAGATTATCGAATGGGACAAAAAACTGATAGTGAACTGTAACGTTCAGGGCCTCCTAATGACGATGGATCACTCAAATTGCGTCCCGATTCAATACATCGTCCTCCAGCAGACTTGTCTCCATGGGTCTATTGCTGCCTCGGGCACCTAATGGCCGTTCTGCTGTGAGTCTAGATTATCGAATGGGACGAAAAACTGATAGTGAATTGTAACGTTCAGGGCCACCTAATGACGATGGATCTCTCAAATTGCGTCCCGATTCAATACATCGTCCTCCAGCCGACTTGACTCCATGGGTCTATTGCTGCCTCGGGCAAATTATGGCCGTTCTGCTGTGAGTCTAGATTATCGAATGGGACGAAAAACTGATAGTGAATTGTAACGTTCAGGGCCTCCTAATGACGATGGATCACTCAAATTGCGTCCCGATTCAATACATCGTCCTCCAGCAGACTTGTCTCCATGGGTCTATTGCTGTCTCGGGCACCATATGGCCGTTCTGCTGTGAGTCTAGATTATCGAATGGGACGAAAAACTGATAGTGAATTGTAACGTTCAGGGCCACCTAATGACGACGGATCTCTCAAATTGCGTCCCGATTCAATACATCGTCCTCCAGCCGACTTGACTCCATGGGTCTATTGCTGCCTCGGGCACCTTATGGCCGTTCTGCTGTGAGTCTAGATTATCGAATGGGACGAAAAACTGATAGTGAATTGTAACGTTCAGGGCCTCCTAATGACGATGGATCACTCAAATTGCGTCCCGATTCAATACATCGTCCTCCAGCCGACTTGCCTCCATGGGTCTATTGCTGCCTCGGGCACCTTATGGCCGTTCTGATTTGACTCAAAGATTTTCGAATCGGACGAAAAACTGATAGTGAATTGTAACGTTCAGGGCCTCCTAATGACGATGGATCACTCAAATTGCGTCCCGATTCAATACATCGTCCTCCAGCCGACTTGACTCCATGGGTCTATTGCTGCCTCGGGCACCTTATGGCCGTTCTGCTGTGAGTCTAGATTATCGAATGGGACGAAAAACTGATAGTGAATTGTAACTTTCAGGGCCTCCTAATGACGATGGATCACTCAAATTGCGTCCCGATTCAATACATCGTCCCCAGCCGACTTGACTCCATGGGTCTATTGCTGCCTCGGGCACCTTATGGCCGCTCTGCTGTGAGTCTAGATTATCGAATGGGACGAAAAACTGATATTGAATTGTAACGTTCAGGGCCACCTAATGACGATGGATCACTCAAATTGCGTCCTGATTCAATACATCGTCCTCCAGCAGACTTGACTTCATGGGTCTATTGCTGCCTCGGGCACCTTATGGCCGTTCTGCTGTGAGTCAAAGATTTTCGAATCGGACGAAAAACTGATAGTGAATTGTAACTTTCAGAGCCACCTAATGACGGTGGATCACTCAAACTGCGTCCCGATTCAATACATCGTCCTCCAGCAGACTTGTCTCCATGGGTCGATTGCTGCCTCGGGCACCTTATGGCCGTTCTGCTGTGAGTCAAAGATTTTCGAATCGGACGAAAAACTGATAGTGATTTGTAACATTGAGGGCCACCTAATGACGATGGACCACACAAATTGCGTCCCGATTCAGTACATCGTCCACTAGCCGACTTGACTCCATGGGACTATTGCTGCCTCGGGCACCTTATGGCCGTTCTGCTGTGAGTCTAGATTATAGAATGGGATGAAACACTGATAGTGAATTGTAACTTTCAGGGCCACCTAATGACGATGGATCACTCAAATTGCGTCCCGATTCAATACATCGTCCTCCAGCCGACTTGACTCCATGGGTCTATTGCTGCCTCGGGCACCTTATGGCCGTTCTGCTGTGAGTCTAGATTATCGAATGGGACAAAAAACTGATAGTGAACTGTAACGTTCAGGGCCTCCTAATGACGATGGATCACTCAAATTGCGTCCCGATTCAATACATCGTCCTCCAGCAGACTTGGCTCCATGGGTCTATTGCTGCCTCGGGCACCTTATGGCCGTTCTGCTGTGAGTCTAGATTATCGAATGGGACGAAAAACTGATAGTGAATTGTAACGTTCAGGGCCACCTAATGACGATGGATCACTCAAATTGTGTCCCGATTCAATATTCGTCCCCAGCCGACTTGACTCCATGGGACTATTGCTGCCTCGGGCACCTTATGGCCGTTCTGCTGTGAGTCTAGATTACAGAATGGGATGAAAAACTGATAGTGAATTGTAACGTTCAGGGCCACCTAATGACGATGGATCCCTCAAATTGCGTCCCGATTCAATACATCGTCCTCCAGCAGACTTTCCATGGGTCTATTGCTGCCTCGGGCACCTTATGGGAGGCCTGCTGTGACTCAAAGATTTTCGAATCGGACGAAAAACTGATAGTGAATTGTAACGTTCAGGGCCTCCTAATGACGATGGAACACTCAAATTGCGTCCCGATTCGATACATCGTCCTCCAGCAGACTTGTCTCCATGCGTCTTTTGCTGCCTCGGGCACCTTATGGCCGTTCTGCTGTGAGTCAAAGATTTTCGAATCGGACTAAAAACTGATAGTGAATTGTAACGTTCAGGGCCACCTAATGACGATGGATCACTCAAATTGCGTCCCGATTCAATACATCGTCCTCCAGCCGACTTGACTCCATGGGTCTATTGCTGCCTCGGGCACCTTATGGCCGTTCTGCTGTGAATCTAGATTATCGAATGGGACAAAAAACTGATAGTGAACTGTAACGTTCAGGGCCTCCTAATGACGATGGATCACTCAAATTGCGTCCCGATTCAATACATCGTCCTCCAGCAGACTTGTCTCCATGGGTCTATTGCTGCCTCGGGCACCTTATGGCCGTTCTGCTGTGAGTCTAGATTATCGAATGGGACGAAAAACTGATAGTGAATTGTAACGTTCAGGGCCACCTAATGACGATGGATCTCTCAAATTGCGTCCCGATTCAATACATCGTCCTCCAGCCGACTTGACTCCATGGGTCTATTGCTGCCTCGGGCACCTTATGGCCGTTCTGCTGTGAGTCTAGATTATCGAATGGGACGAAAAACTGATAGTGAATTGTAACGTTCAGGGCCTCCTAATGACGATGGATCACTCAAATTGCGTCCCGATTCAATACATCGTCCTCCAGCAGACTTGTCTCCATAGGTCTATTGCTGTCTCGGGCACCTTATGGCCGTTCTGCTGTGAGTCTAGATTATCGAATGGGACGAAAAACTGATAGTGAATTGTAACGTTCAGGGCCACCTAATGACGACGGATCTCTCAAATTGCGTCCCGATTCAATACATCGTCCTCCAGCCGACTTGACTCCATGGGTCTATTGCTGCCTCGGGCACCTTATGGCCGTTCTGCTGTGAGTCTAGATTATCGAATGGGACGAAAAACTGATAGTGAATTGTAACGTTCAGGGCCTCCTAATGACGATGGATCACTCAAATTGCGTCCCGATTCAATACATCGTCCTCCAGCCGACTTGACTCCATGGCTCTATTGCTGCCTCGGGCACCTTATGGCCGTTCTGCTGTGACTCAAAGATTTTCGAATCGGACGAAAAACTGATAGTGAATTGTAACGTTCAGGGCCTCCTAATGACGATGGATCACTCAAATTGCGTCCCGATTCAATACATCGTCCTCCAGCAGACTAGTCTTCATGGGTCGATTGCTGACTCGGGCACCTAATGGCCGTTCTGCTGTGAGTCAAAGATTTTCGAATCGGACGAAAAACTGATAGTGAATGACGACGGAACACTCAAATTGCGTCCCTATTCGATACATCGTCCTCCAGCAGACTTGTCTCCATGCGTCTATTGCTGCCTCGGGCACCTTATGGCCGTTCTGCTGTGAGTCAAAGATTTTCGAATCGGACGAAAAACTGATAGTGAATTGTAACGTTCAGGGCCACCTAATGACGATGGCTCACTCAAATTGCGTCCCGATTCAATACATCGTCCTCCAGCCGACTTGACTCCATGGGTCTATTGCTGCCTCGGGCACCTTATGGCCTTTCTGCTGTGAGTCTAGATTATCGAATGGGACAAAAAACTGATAGTGAATTGTAACGTTCAGGGCCTCCTAATGAAGATGGATCACTCAAATTGCTTCCCGATTCAATACATCGTCCTTCAGCAGACTTGTCTCCATGGGTCTATTGCTGCCTCGGGCACCTTATGGCCGTTCTGCTGTGAGTCTAGATTATCGAATGGGACGAAAAACTGATAGTGAATTGTAACATTCAGGGCCACCAAATGACGATGGATCACTCAAATTGCGTCCCGATTCAATACATCGTCCCCAGCCGACTTGTCTCCATGGGTCTATTGCTGCCTCGGGCACCTTATGGCCGTTCTGCTGTGAGTCTAGATTATCGAATGGGACGAAATACTGATATTGAATTGTAACGTTCAGGGCCACCTAATGACGATGGATCACTCAAATTGCGTCCTGATTCAATACATCGTCCTCCAGCAGACTTGACTTCATGGGTCTATTGCTGCCTCGGGCATCTTATGGCCGTTCTGCTGTGAGTCAAAGATTTTCGAATCGGACGAAAAACTGATAGTGAATTGTAACTTTCAGAGCCACCTAATGACGATGGATCACTGCGTCCCGATTCAATACATCGTCCTCCTGCAGACTTGTCTCCATGTGTCGATTGCTGCCTCAGGCACCTAATGGCCGTTCTGCTGTGAGTCAAAGATTTTCGAATCGGACGAAAAACTGATAGTGAATTGTAACATTCAGGGCCACCTAATGACGATGGACCACGCAAATTGCGTCCCGATTCAATACATCGTCCTCCAGCCGAGTTGACTCCATGGGTCTATTGCTGCCTCGGGCACCTTATGTCCGTTCTGCTGTGAGTCCAGATTATCGAATGGGACGAAAAACTGATAGTGAATTGTAACGTTCAGGGCCTCCTAATGACGATGGATCACTCAAATTGTATCCCGATTCAATACATCGTCCTCCAGCAGACTTGTCTCCATGGGTCGATTGCTGCCTCGGGCACCTAATGGCCGTTCTGCTGTGATTCAAAGATTTTCGAATCGGACGAAAAACTGATAGTGAATTGTAACATTCAGGGCCACCCAAAGACGATGGACCACGCAAATTGCGTCCCGATTCAATACATCGTCCTCCAGCCGAGTTGACTCCATGGGTCTATTGCTGCCTCGGGCACCTTATGGCCGTTCTGCTGTGAATCTAGATTATCGAATGGGACGAAAAACTGATAGTGAATTGTAACGTTCAGGGCCACTTAATGACGATGGATCACTCAAATTGCGTCCCGATTCAATACATCGTGCCCAGCCGACTTGTCTCCATGTGTCTATTGCTGCCTCGGGCACCTTATGGCCGTTCTGCTGTGACTTAAAGATTTTCGAATCGGACGAAAAACTGATAGTGAATTGTAACGTTCAGGGCCTCCTAATGACGATGGATCACTCAAATTGCGTCCCGATTCAATACATCGTCCTCCAGCAGACTTGTCTCCATGGGTCTATTGCTGTCTCGGGCACCTTATGGCCGTTCTGCTGTGAGTCTAGATTATCGAATGGGACGAAAAACTGATAGTGAATTGTAACGTTCAGGGCCACCTAATGACGACGGATCTCTCAAATTGCGTCCCGATTCAATACATCGTCCTCCAGCCGACTTGACTCCATGGGTCTATTGCTGCCTCGGGCACCTTATGGCCGTTCTGCTGTGAGTCTAGATTATCGAATGGGACGAAAAACTGATAGTGAATTGTAACGTTCAGGGCCTCCTAATGACGATGGATCACTCAAATTGCGTCCCGATTCAATACATCGTCCTCCAGCCGACTTGACTCCATGGGTCTATTGCTGCCTCGGGCACCTTATGGCCGTTCTGATTTGACTCAAAGATTTTCGAATCGGACGAAAAACTGATAGTGAATTGTAACGTTCAGGGCCTCCTAATGACGATGGATCACTCAAATTGTGTCCCGATTCAATATATCGTCCCCAGCCGACTTGACTCCATGGGACTATTGCTGCCTCGGGCACCTTATGGCCGTTCTGCTGTGAGTCTAGATTATCGAATGGGACGAAAAACTGATAGTGAATTGTAACGTTCAGGGCCACCTAATGACGACGGATCTCTCAAATTGCGTCCCGATTCAATACATCGTCCTCCAGCCGACTTGACTCCATGGGTCTATTGCTGCCTCGGGCACCTTATGGCCGTTCTGCTGTGAGTCTAGATTATCGAATGGGACGAAAAACTGATAGTGAATTGTAACTTTCAGGGCCTCCTAATGACGATGGATCACTCAAATTGCGTCCCGATTCAATACATCGTCCCAAGCCGACTTGTCTCCATGGGTCTATTGCTGCCTCGGGCACCTTATGGCCGTTCTGCTGTGAGTCTAGATTATCGAATGAGACGAAAAACTGATATTGAATTGTAACGTTCAGGGCCACCTAATGACGATGGATCACTCAAATTGCGTCCTGATTCAATACATCGTCCTCCAGCAGACTTGACTTCATGGGTCTATTGCTGCCTCGGGCACCTTATGGCCGTTCTGCTGTGAGTCAAAGATTTTCGAATCGGACGAAAAACTGATAGTGAATTGTAACTTTCAGAGCCACCTAATGACGATGGATCACTCAAACTGCGTCCCGATTCAATACATCGTCCTCCAGCAGACTTGTCTCCATGGGTCGATTGCTGCCTCGGGCACCTTATGGCCGTTCTGCTGTGAGTCAAAGATTTTCGAATCGGACGAAAAACTGATAGTGATTTGTAACATTGAGGGCCACCTAATGACGATGGACCACACAAATTGCGTCCCGATTCAGTACATCGTCCACTAGCCGACTTGACTCCATGGGACTATTGCTGCCTCGGGCACCTTATGGCCGTTCTGCTGTGAGTCTAGATTATAGAATGGGATGAAACACTGATAGTGAATTGTAACTTTCAGGGCCACCTAATGACGATGGATCACTCAAATTGCGTCCCGATTCAATACATCGTCCTCCAGCCGACTTGACTCCATGGGTCTATTGCTGCCTCGGGCACCTTATGGCCGTTCTGCTGTGAGTCTAGATTATCGAATGGGACAAAAAACTGATAGTGAACTGTAACGTTCAGGGCCTCCTAATGACGATGGATCACTCAAATTGCGTCCCGATTCAATACATCGTCCTCCAGCAGACTTGGCTCCATGGGTCTATTGCTGCCTCGGGCACCTTATGGCCGTTCTGCTGTGAGTCTAGATTATCGAATGGGACGAAAAACTGATAGTGAATTGTAACGTTCAGGGCCACCTAATGACGATGGATCACTCAAATTGTGTCCCGATTCAATATTCGTCCCCAGCCGACTTGACTCCATGGGACTATTGCTGCCTCGGGCACCTTATGGCCGTTCTGCTGTGAGTCTAGATTACAGAATGGGATGAAAAACTGATAGTGAATTGTAACGTTCAGGGCCACCTAATGACGATGGATCCCTCAAATTGCGTCCCGATTCAATACATCGTCCTCCAGCAGACTTTCCATGGGTCTATTGCTGCCTCGGGCACCTTATGGGAGGCCTGCTGTGACTCGAAGATTTTCGAATCGGACGAAAAACTGATAGTGAATTGTAACGTTCAGGGCCTCCTAATGACGATGGAACACTCAAATTGCGTCCCGATTCGATACATCGTCCTCCAGCAGACTTGTCTCCATGCGTCTTTTGCTGCCTCGGGCACCTTATGGCCGTTCTGCTGTGAGTCAAAGATTTTCGAATCGGACTAAGAACTGATAGTGAATTGTAACGTTCAGGGCCACCTAAT
Source organism: Schistocerca cancellata (assembly GCF_023864275.1). NCBI lineage: Eukaryota > Metazoa > Arthropoda > Insecta > Orthoptera > Acrididae > Schistocerca > Schistocerca cancellata. The sequence goes on along the minus strand of NW_026047169.1, from coordinate 3,758,047 downwards.
GACGATGGATCACTCAAATTGCGTCCCGATTCAATACATCGTCCTCCAGCCGACTTGACTCCATGGGTCTATTGCTGCCTCGGGCACCTTATGGCCGTTCTGCTGTGAGTCTAGATTATCGAATGGGACAAAAAACTGATAGTGAACTGTAACGTTCAGGGCCTCCTAATGACGATGGATCACTCAAATTGCGTCCCGATTC